>NC_142946.1:44472276-44492276 GCF_046866305.1 Octopus bimaculoides
TGAAAATCGTAAGTCTTGTGAAATAAAGCTACTCAAGATTTTATGGCCGAAATATCAATTTATTTCTCCACTTTTCAAGCTGCAAACAAGACTATTTATATATATATATATATATATAAATGTGCGCGTACGTGTGTGTGTGTGTGTATGTGTGTATGTATGTGTATATATATATATATATATATATATATATATATATATATATATATATATATATATATATATGTATGTATGTATGTATATATTTATATCATTCGCCATGATAGATCGCTAGTCACCACACATTCTTTATTTTCTTCCCATGTTTCTTTCTGTGGAAGAGTGTAGACTCGAAACATTAAAGACATCTTCCCTTCCCGAGCGTTAAACTAATACATCTGTTTGTCTACACCACCCGTCTTCGTCTTTCGTTTTTTTGTTTTTTTGGTGGGGTGGGGGAATTCTCCCCTATATATATGTATATACATAATGAAGCAGAATACAAAATGTAACTTCAGAATATTGATGGTTGCGAATACACAATTCATATTATTTTCTTACTGATCAACCTTACGAAACAGAAGCTATAAGAAGAGATCTTCATCTTCTCTCTTTTACATGTTGCAGTCATTAAACTGCGACCTTGCTGGAGTAGCGCACTGAAGGAATTTTGGTTGAAAGAATCGACGCCAATGCTTATTCTATCGGTCTTCTTTTGTCGAACCACTTAACGATTCTGCCACGTTGCTGCCTTAGAAATAAAGCTCTCATAGTGTGGCACAAGGCCAGTAAGGTCGGCGGGGGGAGGGGGATTTTTATTATATCGACCCGAGTGTTCCAGTGATACCTAATTTATCGACTTCGAAAGGCCGAAATGCAAAGTCGACAACGGCGGAATTTGAACTCAGAACGTAGCGACGGGCGAAATACCGCTATGCATTTCGTCCCACGCGGTAACAATACCGCCAGATCACCTCCTTAATAATAATAATAATAATAATAATAATAATAATAATAATAATAATAATAATAATAATAATAATAATAATAATAATAATGTATGTTGAAAGCCATAGGCACGGGCATATATAAGAAACTGAATATAATCCTATATAGATAGACATTATTTATGACTGCAATACTTCAGAATATATTAATAAAAGAGAATTCTTTTTTAAAAACAGCAAAACAAACGAATAAATAAAAAAAATAAAGAACGAACCAGTAAAAACAAACAAACAAAAATAATAAATAAACCGAAATACAAGAATTAATAGCGGATTTCTTTGATATCTTTAAAGTTTATTACCAAAGAGATTTTTCATCGATTGATTACAGCAATTAATGGTTCTTCTTCTTCTTCTTCTTCTTCTTCTTCTTCTTCTTCTTCTTCTTCTTCTTCTTTTTCTTCTTCTTCTTCTTCTTCTTCTTCTTCTTCTTCTTCTTCTTCTTCTTCTTCTTCTTCTTCTTCTTCTTCTTCAATCATTCTTTCTCCCATTTTCTTTTCTTTCAGTCCTTCTGTCTATCTCTTTACCCTTGACGCTCTCTCTCTCTCACTCCCTCTCTCTCTCCCTCTCTCTCCCTCTCTCTCTCCCTATCTCTCTCTCTTCCTTTCTCTCTCTCTTTCTTTCAATCTCCCTAAATCTATGTACTTTTACACACACACACACACACACACACGCACACAGACATACACACATATATCTATAAAGGTATGTATCTATATACATGCTTGTATATGTACATACATACATATGTACGCATGTATGTATATATATGTATATAAATGCATCCTTTATTCTTGTAAGTTCTCTTCTCCGATCTAAAAGTATGGATAAATTGTTTGGTTCTGTGTGAAAATAAATTTAACAAAGCAAAAAAAAAACAAAAAAACAGAAAGAGGGAAAGAAAATCCTACAAAAACAACAACAGTTGTAACAACCGACCAACCAAACAAACAAAGAAAACAATAACAACAACAACAATACTACTACTACTACTAATAATAATATCATCAACATATATTATCAACAGTCGTGGTGATGATGATGATAATACGGATGATAATAGTAAGGATAATGATGATGATAATAAAAATAATAATAACAATATCAACAACAACAACAACAACAATAATATTAACAATTATAAAAATATTAATATTAATAATAAAAATGATAATAACAGTGGTAATGATAAAAGTAATAATGATAATGATAATAATGATATGATGCCGATGTTAATAATAATAATAATGGTAATAATGATAATAATAATAATAATAATAATAATAATAATAATAATAATAATAACAACAACGACGAAGAAATAAGAGGCTGAGTGCATGAACAATGGGTTTTTTGAAATTCAGCAATCAAAAATAACAACAAACACAATAACAACAGCAACAACAAGGAAGACCTACCAACCAATAATGATACACACAAAAAATACAGGAATAAATATTAAAAAAAACATGGCGCGTATTTTATCTAAAAATATAAATAAGTATAATCAATGATTATTATTATTATATTTTATTTATATTTAGTTATTTCATCTGTTCCAAATGATTATCGATCAAGCTTTATTGGAAACTTGCTTGTATCTTACAATATTTTTGATGAGGAATGAAATGGTATTTATGATATCATCAATAGAATTAATCTTCTTCGCAACTGTTGGTTGTTTTTTTCTTTCTTTATTTATTTCTTTCTTTCTGTTTTCTTTGTTTTGTTTTTTTCGATTCTGCGATACAATTTATAACACGTTGCCTGTATTCCGTCTGTGGCTGATGTGAGAATTTCGCTGCTGTCTGGCTCGCTTGACCGTCTGGGAGCCATTTTCTTTCTCAGTTAATTATTCCTGCTTACGTGTACATATATATAAATATATATATATATATATATATATGTATGTATATATATATATATATATATATATATATATATATTTATATATATATATATATATATATATATATATATATATATATATATATATATATATATATATATATATATATGTATGTGTATATATATATATATATATATATATATATATATATATATATGTATACATACAGTCATACATTCATACATACATAGATCCATGCACATGTTCACACGGCGATAAATGTATATGTGCACGTATATATGCATGCATGTCTGTGTGTATATATGTAGATATATATGTTTACCTGCATCTACATACATTTATATGAATATGTATATATATATATATATATAATTGAAATTTAGAGAAAAACAAAAGGCGAAGACAGGTGTATAAACAACAAACAGATGTATTAGTTTAACGCTCGGGAAGGTGAGAAAATCTGTTACGTTTCGAGCCTACACTCTTCAACAGACTGGAACAGGAGGAAATAAACAGAGAGAGAATTTTTTTAAATGTTTTGGGTCTAGCGATAATGTATACAACGTAAAATACATACGTCTATACATATGTATCACAGGCGACTCCAGGACATCAGTGTCACTAGGGCTCATCACAGATTTCGTCACACGAGCTCTTCATATGCAGTGTTAACCCTGACCACATCTTAAACCTAACACGCACACACAAACCCTCTCCCACTCTTTCTTTCTCTCTCTCTGGGTCTTTCACACACTCAGTCACAAACTTATATTGGCGTCAAATTTTGGCATAAGGCCAGCAAATCTGGGGAAGGAAGTAAGTTGGTTACATAGACCCCAGTATGCAACTTGTACTTATTTTATCGACACTGAAAGGTTGAAAGACAGAATCGACCTCGGTGGATTTCGAACTCAATGCCTAATGACATGAAATGCCGCTAATTATTTTGCCCGGCGTACAAACGATTCTGTACCAGGTCCTCTCCTTAATACACATTCTGATCTAGAATTTTGACAGAAGGTCAGCAATTTCAGGAGAGAAGAAACGTCAATTAGTGTTCAACTGGTACTATCGACCCCGAAAGTATGAAAGTCGACCTCAGCGAATATTGAACTCAGAACGTAGAGGCGGATAAATTGCTGCTAAGTATTTACTCGGCGTGATAACGACTCAGCCAGCTCACCACATTAATAAACACACACACACACAAATGCACAATACCTCCCCACACACACACATACACAAATACACAAGAACAACACACACACACGCACTCACTAATATTGGACACATTTCACCTCAATAAATTCTAAAAATATAATAGTCTGGAATTAAAAAGAATACATATATATACATATATAAAAAAATTACATCGTACAATTTTAAATTCTTATGTTTGCTAGCATTACAATATTTCTTATGCTTGATTTTCCTTTGAGATCAATGTAGACATAAAACTTATTTACATAAATATCTCTATTTAGAATTATACTTAAAGAAAGAACACAGAATATAAGAAGAATAATGTTGTTCAAAAGAAAGCTATCGGAAGCAACGAACAAAAAAAATATGTTGACTTATATTTGTGTCTTTTCAGCTTTAATGCAGCTGAATTCGCAATTAAATTAACATATCTGGTTCAGTCTCCTGGCTGGTTTTGACAACAAATTTCCGACGACAATTAGAGAAGCTATCATACAGCGTATGAATAATTAAAACGTGTTTCCTGGCAGATGTCAACAACAAAATGGTGTGTTTATAGCTTACACAGACACACACAAACATATATATATATATACATATATATATATATATATATATATGTATATATATATATATATATATATATATATATATATATATATATATATATATATATATATATATATATATATATATATATATTTATACACAGGTATACATACACACATATATACACGAGTACGTCCATAGAGGTTAAAGAACTTATGACATTCCGATATTGTTCGTACTCGCTCTGATTGTCTTTTGGATAATCAATGAAGCGTGAGCGATGTACGTTTGTACATCACTCATGTCCAGTCTCTCATGAGTGATGACTAATGATGGGTTTTTCACATTGTTTTCGAGGTACGAGCGGTTTGTGTTTCGAAAAACTGAATAACGTGTTCATTGAAGAAGTGTACCGACTGATTGTATATCCCGGGTAATTCTCAGTGAGATCCAGCGCCATTTGCGTGACAAGACTGGACCGTGGAATTACTGGTACTACAGTTCATGAGATAAGCTTCCGGACAACAGTTTCCGTCAGTCCGAATTCACTCACAAGACTTGAGTCGACCTTAAATATGATGAACAAAAAGTGGACTAAGAACAACAACAAAAGTAGAGGAAAAAGAAGAGGAAGGTAAAGATGAAAAGAGACAAGGAAGTGGAAGAGAAGAAGAAGGAGAGTGAGAAAGAGACTGATGATGCTGGTTATGATAATGATGATGATGACTACGACGACGATGACGATGACGACGATGATGATGATGACGACAATGATAATGACGATGACAATGACGACGATGACGACGACGATGATGATGATGATGATGACGACGACGACGATGACAATGGTGTGGACGATGATGACGATAATGATGATGATGATGATGATGATGACGTTGATATTAACGACGTCATCGAGAATAATGATGATGATGAAGATGATGATGTTCCAGCAGGAGAGGCAGAAGAAGGAGAAAGAGAACAAGTAATCACAAAATTTGCTTTTGTTGTTACCTAATCATTTACTACAAGTCACGTGACATTTCATATTTTACGTCACAATTTTAATTATTTTCTATCCACTCTTCTCTCCTACAAAAATTAAACATGTTTTGTTCGATTTCTCTCTCTCTCTCTCTCTCTCTCTCTCTCTCTCTCTCTCTCTCTCTCTCTCTCTCTACGTTTCTCTCTCTTTCTCTTTTTGTCTCTCTTTCTCTCTCTCTCTCTCTCTCTCTCACCCTCATTTTCCCTTCCTCATAATCTTCTTAAGGAATAAAAGTCATCTTACCCTTTCTCCCTCATTTTGACGCCCTATTTTCTCTCTACTCCCTAAACATATACACACACACACACACAAGAACTTTCTCTCCCTCTCTGTCTGTCTGTCTGTCTCTGTCTCTGTCTCTCTCATACACAGACACACACACACACACCTATTTCTAGTTGAATACTGAGTGGTTTAACTTCTTTCCAAGATAATCTGCAGCTTAGCTGATTCCATCTAAGCGGCGGCGCCTTTGAAGCTTTGATAAGCGCTTGTCGATTAAGGATTTTAAATAGTTGTGCTGCTGGAAGAACAAGCAAAGAATTCGGCGATGCCAAGGATTGGAAATTTGGGAAACGCTCCAAGAAATAAACAGCAAATTTACCAATAAGAAAGCAAAAAAAAAAAATCAAGAAAAAACAACCCAACAAACAAAAAAAGCAACAAAAATAAAAGACAAAGAAAAAAGAACAAATATCGCTAGAATTAGAAATCTTATGCGTTGTGCCGTTAAGCAGCCGAGCACAAATCAGCAGCGACATCTTCATCATTAGCAACATTAGTAACAACACCAACAACAACAACTGCAACTACTACTACTACTACTACTACTACTACTACTACTACTACTACTACTACTACTACTACTACTACTACAGCAGCAGCAGTAGCTGCAGCAAGAACAACAAGAATAACGTTATTAGTTTTATGCACGAAGCGAAAGACTAACACTGACAGCTGTAATGGCGTAAAGCCGATCATGAAATAAACTATTCTCAAATCATTGAATTTTTGGTTTTCTTCTCATTAGTAGGAAGTTGAACACTTCCGCATTGCTATCGTCTGCAGGAATATACACAGCAAGAAACAGAAAATATTCCTTAAATCAAGCTTTCATTCAGTTATCAGCCATCTTTTTCGCTTTTTATTCAGCATATTTCACGCTCCTAATGGCGTTTTCCTCCTACGTCGCTTTCTCGGGTTTTACTCCACTTTTATCAACGTTGCTTACCAAAGCTAGCTTTGCGTCAGAGACTGGTTCGTCGCCACAATCGCTATTCTGACTGTTAAGATAAACCCATCACCGCCGCTGCCACCATCATGGCTACGACTGTTAACAACAACGAGAACAACGCCAACAACCGACACCAGGACCAACATCAACAGACTACCATCGTAAGATCTACTATAACCATCACCTCAGTAATGCTGTCAAGAGTCTTAACACCACCGCTGCCGCCGCCACAACTACTGCAGCCATCACCACCACCAAACAACAACAACAGTACCAGTACCGCTTCCAGCATGATCACCAACACCACCACCTATGCAACCACCACTGGCATTACCAGTACCGCTTTGAATATAACCAAAACCACCACAACCACCACCGCCACCACCACTGCCACCACAACCACCACCACTACCACCACCACCATCAGTTCTGCTTTCAATATAATCGACAACACCACCAACTACCCAACCACGCCAAAACCACCACGACGTTCTGAGTTCAAATTCTGCCGAGGTCGACTCTGCCTTTCATCTTTTCGGGGTCGATTAAATAAGTACCAGTTACGCACTGGGGTCGATATCATCGACTTAATCCGTTTGTCTCTGCTTGTTTGTCCCCCTCCATGTTTAGGCCCCTGGGGGGCAATAAAGAAATAAGAAACGTTGGCACGCTGGCAGAAATGCTTAGCGGTATTTCGTCTGTCTTTACGTTCTGAGCTCAAATTCCACCGAGGTCAACTTTGCCTTTCATCCTCTTGAGGTCGATAAATTAAGTACCAGTTGCGTACTGGGGTTGATCTAATCGACTGGCTCCCTCCCCCAAAATTTTGGGCCTTGTGCCTAGAGTAGAAAAGAATATTCTCCTTAAGAACAATATTTAACCTCTCACCAAGCACCTTCTCATTTCTGATGTTAGAGACGATGCCTCACTTCCATACATTAGCACAAGGTAGACATAGAAGCTCAGTCTATGGATCCTGGTGTTGATGCTCAGAGTACGTTGGTGATGTTGGTACCGTTATACAATTCCAAGAATGTAGATTTTGTCAGCAGCATTCATCTTTTGATCCCCTTCACACATCTTGCATCTTCAGTGATCAAAGTTCCAAGATAGTTGAAGGATGAGACCTGCTTAATGATTTGATTGTTCACTTCCAGTATGTACTTTGGGTTTCCTGTCTTTGTTACCACCATACACTTGCATGAACGGACCCTACATTTTATGAACACATCTTACTTCTCTATTTCTCTGACCAGTACATCCGCACTTAACTCGGCCTTTCATGCAACTCAGATTGCCATTTTAATCTAATATTTTTTGTTACATAAACGGTTTTTGGTATTCCATGTGCTACCTTGAAACTTGACTATGAATTTAAAGAATTAGATTAGATTCCTTGTATTAATTATTCAGTAATCTTGTTAAAATAGCGAATGAAGCTTGTACTTCAAAACGCTGCACCAAATCGATTGCTTATTTCTCTGACAAGTTGTTCAACATAGTATTGACTTGGACAGCTCTAACTCTCAACCAGTTCAATGACTTAGTTACAATCTACACAGCAGAGTGTATTGCATAATTTTTCAATATCAAATTAAAAGCCCTTCGTTTCAAGGACTTATTACGATTGATGTTTCATCGAGTTTATTAATCCGATGATTAATTAACTAATTAAAATCTGATATGTTACTATATTTTTAAAAAAATAAACATATGAATAATAATAATGATGATAGTAATAATAATAATAATAACTGAATAAATATATAAATAAAATCATACAAACACCAGTAGTGTTTTTGAATCGAATTCCCACTGTGAATTGATGAAATAATTTAATCAGGTATTCTCGAGAGATCTGCTGATTAATTAGAGAAATAAAACCAGAATATATTGGCTAAAAGCAATTGCGTTCGATCCACTACTTCTGATGCCTGATGGAGTATATTATTTATCACAGTCTCAGAGGTTTGTTCATCGTGGAAACTCTCTGTCTCTCTGTCTCTCTAACTCTGTCTGTCTGTCTCTCTCTCTCTCTCTCTCTCTCTCTCTCTCTCTCTCTCTCTCTCTCTCTCTCTCTCTCTCTCTCTCTCTCTCTCTCTCTCTGTTCCTCACCTCTGCTCGTTCTTTCTAGATTTAAAATAGTTTTCAGAGAATTAATGCACTCATTATCAAACTGCAAGTATATTTCCAGAAAGATTATTTCACACAAAAGTAAAAACAGTAGAAAAATAAAAGAAATAAAATAAAATAAATGAAACGAATAAATGAAATTATAAAAAAAAAAAAAGACAAAAAAAATATTTTTGCAAAGTTACAAAGAAAGAACCAGAAATGAAATAAAATAAAATATTTTTAGAAAAATTGCTTAAATTTACCTCCGAGATATCATGAAATGAAATCTTCATTAAAACGCAAGATGATAATTTGTATAAACTTATCTTTTATCTAACACGCAAGCTTTATGTATCTTGGCAAACACCCTCAGACTTCAGCTAACTTTGCTTCGATATTATAATAATATAAGCTAACATCGAAAGGTAGGACCAACTCTTCTTTCCGTTGCATGCGAAACGCTTTATGTGTTTAGCGGCATTAATTCATTTCATTGCTAATCTTTTAATCGATAATTGTGATCTTAACGATGATTTAAGCTATAAAATTTTGAAATATCAACACATCTTAAATTAACATGAATTGTAATAATGTAATGGCTGACGAAGTTTTAATCACATAACTACAACCCACCCACCCCTTCAAGCTCATGGAATAGAATCTACCAGGCTTAGTTAGCGACGCCATTGTTAATAAAACTGTAAATGTTATTTATTATTCTTCACATTGTTGACAGCTAGAACCATGAGAATTTTCGTCGTAGAAAATATAGAAATTACTTTTATTTCAATAATACTTGCGTTACATATTTCAAATCTACAAACACCAATGTGTTTGTGCATGTGTGTGTATGTGTGTGCGAGTGCGTGTGCATATATATATATATATATATATATATATATATATATATATATATATATATATATATTTATTTATATTTATTTATTTATATTTATTTATATATATATATATATATATATATATATATATATATATATATATATATATATATTTATTTATTTATTTATATATATTTATATTTATATATATATATATATATATATATATATATATATATATATATATATATATATACATATATATAAGCACACATATATGCACATACATAGATGCATTTTTTTAATATGTGTGTGTGTGCGTACGTCTATGTATATATGTAAATGTCTGCATATGCAGATTCTGTCAACGAAGTTTTACTTTCCTCATTCCTATTAGAGTAATAACCCTTTATTCAACGTTTCTTTTCTGTTTCATAGCGTTTTTCTTTGTTTTAATAACTGATGAGATGCCGGAGCAGACTTCAGCCCCGGCATCCGAAACTCTGAGTTTTATTGTGGCAACCGACTAATTGTCACGTATTATATCTATAGATAAATTCCTGTATTTACATAATATCGAGGTCACATTCCTTCTTTTGTTGTCATATCATTATTATTAGTAGTATATATATATATATATATATATATATATATATATATATATATATATATATATATATATATATATATATATAAGGTTTGATTAATAAGTATCCGGATTGTCGACGAAGCTAAAGCATGCAGAGTGAAGCCGCTCGGCACAGATTGACCATGAACTCTGCTGTGCATGTACACTAAGTTTTAACGTTCCAGCACACTTCTGGTGTTTACAGCAGTGCTTAGAAGGAAGGTGTTTAGCGTGTGGTGACCGTCACATTGACCATGACAGAGGCTTACGCAAAGTTGCAGAGTGTGTATGCATACCAGCCATGCATACCAGCCATGCATACCAGCCATGCATACCAGCAATGCATACCAGCCTCCCATCTCCACGCCACCAGTGTTATCCAAGGGAAAGGCAAAAGGGGCCGATACAGCTTGGCACCAGTGACATCAAAACTCATTTCTACAGCTGAGTGAACTGGAGCAATGTGAAATAAAGTGTCTTGCTCAAGAGCACAACAAGCAACCCGGACCGGGAATCGAACTCTCAACCTCACCATCTTAAACTCGACGCTGTAACTACTGAGCCATTCGCCTTCACTATATACTTATATACATATATATATATATATGTATATATATATATATATATATATATATATATATATATATATATATATATATATATATACATATATATACATACATTCGTGTATACATATATATGCATATATATATTGTTAACATTTCTTCAGTCATTCAGTTATCGTTGTATATAATTGTACTCACACATATCTCTACCCATGCACACAAACACATATATACATACATTCACAGTCACACACACACACACACACACACACACATATATATATATATATATATATATATATCAACATATATACACCGATATAAACAAACAAATGGTCGAGATGTAAACATAGATCACTAAACGCAATGCGAAGACGTAGAGCAGCGAAAACAATTTCCACCACTATAGATATGAAATAAGATAAGGAAACAGAGATAGTACAGAGACAGTATAGCTGAATCGATCTCCAATTTCATCGCCAAATTTATTCTAAAAGAATTCTCGAGTCGCTTAAATGGCGTTTCTCTATTTGTGTTGTGCATTACTTCTTTTGGCCTTGCTCCCAAACTGTTAGTGTCATAGTGTGAGCTCTGTTTATCAGAAATTTATTCCTTATCATCACCAAGTCAACCAATGACAATGTGATTGCCTGTTTAGCACAGGGAGTCCTTCTTTATCACACACACTCAAGCACAGACACACCCACACACCCACACACACACACATATATATATATATACATACATGCATGTGTGTGTGTGTGTGTGTGTGCGTGTATGTGTATATATATATATATATTTGGGGCTTAGTGGTTACAGTGTCGAGTTTACGATCGCGAGGTCGTTCGTGAGTTCGATTCCTGGACCAGGCTGTGTGCTGTGTTTTTGAGCAAGACACTTTTTTTCATGTTTCCAATTCACTCAGCTGAAGAAATAAGTTGCTGCTTTTTAATAAACTATATATATATATATATATATATATATATATATATATATATGTATGTATGTATATATATGTATGTATGTGCTAATACATAGTACTACAATGTTACATTCACAACCAGAGAGAGAGAGAGAGAAAGAGAGCGTATTAGGAATTGGCGTGCACATGGTAAAACATTACGGTCTGACGACATTTTCGAACGTGTGTGTGGGGGGGGGGGTTAAGACGTAACACGTTTGTAGAATATCCTGTTCTAGAGACACACTGCTTCACAATCCAATTTATCCCAATAAATGGATTTGCTTAGCGACTGACTCTCAAGAAAGATTTCGTGACAGACAAGATTAAGGAATCTCGAATCGTTTTCGATTCGCATAAAATTCACACGATCAGAATGGGGCTGTCATTGCAAGGGAATTAACCCATTGACATTATTTACATATTCTTTTCTCGCTTTAGGCTTTCCTCTTGTACTTTTAGTTCCTGCAACGCTAAGCTCGCAGACACGGACATAGGGAAACGTATATACACAAGCACAGCACACGCTCACACACGCTGTTTCTTTTAGTTTCATTTAGTGTGTGTGTATATGTGTGCGTGTGTCTTTACATACATGCATACACACACACATATGGATAGATAGATAAATAGACAAACAGACAGACAAATATGTGGAAACGTTTTGCTTTTGTTGTGCTCCATTATCATATATATATATATGTATATATATATATGTATATATATATGCATATGTATATATATGTATATGTATATATGTATGTATATATATATATGTGTATATATATATAAGTATATATATATATGTATATATACGTATATATATATGTATATAAATATATATATTCATATATATATATATACATGTATGTATGTGTATATATATGTTCATAGGTGTATATATGTATATATATATATATATATTTATTTATACATGTATATACGCATATATATACATGTATATATACGTGTATGCATGCATATATGTCTGTGTATATACTTGCATATATGTATATATATATATATATATATATATATATATATATATATATATATATATATATATATATATATTTATATAAATATATGTAAATATATTCATGTATATATGTACACATATATGTTGAACATATACGCACATATATGTTTATGTGTGTGTGCACGAACGCATATACGTGTATATAGATCTGTGTGTGTGCCTGAGTGCGTATGTATGTCACCTCTGTAACCCTGTATCGACGACTTCATTGGACGTTGTACTGCGCTTGACACAAAGCACTGACAATTCATTCTCGAGTTTCCCATTCCATTCCATTCAGTACGAAATCTTTTTAGAAGAAAGACATCGATTCGCTACGAGGTAAAAAGCCATGGAAAGTTCCTTTCTTGGAATACCAATGTGTGAGGATAACCAAAATGAAATATCTGGAGAACGGTTTAGAGAGAACGAAGTTATCACAGGATAGCGAAAGTACAATTTCCGCTGGGACGGAAAGTTAACAAATTTCACAGGAAGCAGTTATACCCGTTCTGTTGCAGAGCGATCTCAAATGCATGTGGGTATGTATATATGAACGTACTAGTATTCCAAAGAATAAGTCCTAGGGTCGATTTGCTCGACTAAAGTCGGTGCTCCAGCATGGCCCCTGTCAAATGACTGAAACAAGTAAAAGTGTAAAGAGTAGAGAGACTAAATATAAACACTCACGCTGAGAAATTTGGACAAATAGTGAAATATGTATGAAAATACATTTATAAGCATGTGTGTGTGCATGTGTGTGTGTGTGTGTGTGTGTGCGTCTGCATGTGTAAGTGTATGTGTATGAAATATATGCGTTCGTTTTTTTTCTTTTGGCCCTTGTCCCATGTCCTGTTATACCATTATCAATTTGAATATTAAACAACATTCTACGTTGAAAACTACACACCATTTTGGCTTTTGTTCTTGATGGTGTTGTTCAAATTTTTGTTGTAGTCGTTGTTGTTGCTGTCGTCGTCGTCGTCGTCGTTGTTGTTGTTGTTGTTGTTGTTGCTGTTGCTGTTGCTATTTTGGCATTCTCCCCGCTCGCCTCCTGCATTGTTTGATCTCTTTGATATGAGAAATAAGCCACACTCTGTAGACTTTTGTTCAAAGGAATATATTAAAACGGAACTATTTCTTCGATCACGACAGTACAGATTTGTAATCACCCCTCCCCACACACCTTATCACGTGTATATATATATGCGTGTGTGTGTGTGTGTGTGTGTGTGTGTGTGTGCGTGCAAACACACATATATACTAGCACGTGCGCATACACACACACAAACATGTAGATCATTGACGTCATAGGCATTTATAGATTTCGAGAAAATGTGAAATACTTTTTGGGGGAACAGTGAATTTACAAAGTAGATAAATTTATAAGTAATGCTATGCAAATTTCGCGTTAAAAACCCTACGACTTTTTCAGTTGAAAGCGTTTTCTCGGCCAATATTTGCTACACGCCCTCATTTATAGCTTTGTCTAATTCACTATACACCCTTCGATGTATTATACCTACATACATACATACATACATACATACATACATACGTACATACATACCAATACATACATAAATACATACATACATATATATATACATACATACATATATATATATATATATATATATATATATATATATATATATATATATATATATTAAGAAGATAAGAAAATAGAGAGATAACATTTATTTATTAACTAAAAGATCTAACGTCATCTCTGACAGCTGTTTCGATTCCGGACGTTTATAAATTAATTACCATAATTATAACCATTTAAAAGTCGAACCTCATGAAGGTTGGTTAATATCTAGATTTGTAGATTTGTAATAGATTTATTCAAATACCAAACCGGTTTCGATAATTTTTTGCTTTAGAAGAGTTTAAAGATACAAAGAAAAAATCAGAAAAACATGTTTAAGCGATCAAATATCTAAATGTCCACAGAGATTTCAATGAGTTTCGTATGTATAGATAGCAATATAAGTTTAAATGTTCGATGAAAATCATAATAAACATACATTATTGAAAGTTCAGTGATATTGAATCTTTATAAAAAAACATAAATGGTGGTGTGGGGAGAGAAAGAGAAAAATGTGGAGAGGAAGGAAAAAAGCTTGCTTTTTTTTTTTTACAATTTCTGTCGTGGTGCGTGTAGTTCTTTTCTCAATGTCGGTCGAAGTTGTATAGCATGAGTTTCGTCACCTTAGCTTGTTAGGGTTCGAAATTTTATAAGTTCAAATCTTTTAGTATATATACATATATACTAACAGATTTGGGCGTTCAGTATTAGAGAGAGAGGCAAAGAAAGAGGAAGATAGATCGCTATCTACCGATAAACATCCATTATTTAAATAAATATTTGTGTATATTAAAATGCTCATCGTTCTATGTAAATACCTTTTTAAGTAAATATCTATCTACCTATCTATCTAATCTGTCTGTCTGTCTGTCTGTCTATCTATCTATCTGTCTGTCTGTCTGTCTGTCTGTCTGTCTGTCTATTTATCAACCTATCTATCTAGCTATCTATCTATCTATCTATCTATCTATCTATCCATATCTATCTATCTATCTATCTATCTATCTATCTATCTATCTATCCATATCTATCTATCTATCTATCTATCTATCTATCTATCTATCTATCCATATCCATCTATCTATCTATCTATCTATCTATCTATCTATATATCTATCTATCTATCTATCTATCTATCCATATCTATCTATCTATCTATCTATCTATCTATCTACATTTATTTTTCTCCCTGTCTGCCGAGGATGGGCGGTAGTGGCACGGCGGTTCTTTTTCGCAAGAGTCTGGATCTCCAAGTAAAGACGATATTTACGGACCCGGAGGGTAGACTGGTTGTCCTAGATGTGGACGGCAGCGATGGAGGCGCTTTTCGGTTGCTGGCAGTTTATGTGCCTCCTTTAACAGGTCGGTCAGACTTCTTTCGACGTCTAGAAGTATTCCTGGGAACGTCTCGTCCCTTACTTTTAGTGGGGGATTGGAATGCTACCTTGGACACGCATCTAGACTACGTGGGGAGTGACAAAACTAGAAGGGGATGCAAAGGCCTCATAGACCTGCTCCGACGCCTCCAGTTGTCTGACAGGTACCGACTCGACCACCCAAATGTGCCAACGTGGACTTGGAGCAACCGCATTGGGTCGTCGAGATCGTATCTAGATAGGATAGTGTGTAGGACAAGAGATAGAGATAGTTTAGGATGTCCACAGTTCCACATAGTCAGCTACACGGATCACAAACTTGTGACGTGTACGCTAGACTTAGATAAGGCACATAGGCAGGGTCCCGGTTACTGGAAACTAAACGCGTCTTTCCCGTCGAGACAGGTTTTCAGAGACCGGATTAGCACGTTAGTAAAGAGGGCTTTGACGGGAGCCATCGTCAACAACAAATGGTGGTTTTCCCTCAAGAGAGCAGTAAGGGCGGAAGCAATAAGGTATAGCAGGGCACTAGCTGTAGAGAGGAACAGAGAAGAGGGGGAGCTAGTGATAAAGTTAGAAGAGGCATTGCGAAGTGGCATCGCATCCGACGTTTTAGCGGCGAGGTTGGCCCTCGACCAACACTTCAATGCTAAACACGAAGGGTGTGCTGTCAGGGCAAGGATGCGTGCTCTGGGGAATGAAGGTGTTGGAGCCGCACGAGAGGCCCGGGTGGCGGAGGCGCAGCGGGGTAACAGAGCCACCATCCGGTCTCTGGTAGACGAACAGGGGCGCGAATTGCTCGAGCCGAGCAAGATGTGCGAGGCGTTTCAGCGGCATTTTGCCCAACTGTTCGGGAGGAGTGGCGAGTGAGAAGGCAGGGTGGACTTTAGTGCCTACCTGCACAGCTTGCCACGACTCTCGGCAAGAGAGGCGGAGTGCTGCGAAGGGGTCATCACAGCGGAGGAGGTGAGGGACACGATGGCGGGTTGCTCGACGGACAAATCTCCGGGTTTGGATGGTCTGCCCTACGAGCTTTACAACTGTATGCCAGACTTGTTTGGAGAAGTCTTGGCGGTCGTGTACTGCAACTGGCAGCAGAACGGGAGCATTCCCGGTTTTGTGAGCCGAAGAGCGGTAACGCTGCTGAAGAAAGATCCAAACAAGGGGGACGCCATAGATAACTTTAGGCCCATCACTCTGCTCAATGCAGACATGAACATTTTGGCCAAGGTGTTAGCCAAGCGGTTGGCGCTTGTCATCGAGAAACTGGTCGGCACGGAGCAGACGTGCGCCGTGCCGGGCCGGAGCATCCATGACAACCTCCATCTGATGCGCTACATCATAGAGAGGGTAGTTAAGGAACCTGGCATGGGTGGGGCCCTGATCAATTTGGATCAATCCAAAGCTTTCGATAGGGTAGACCATCGATACTTGGAGGCCGTCCTCGAAGCGGCCGGTTTCGGTCCCGTTTTCCGCGGCTGGATGGCTGCCTTGTACACAGGCATCCGTTCGGTTGTTCGTGTCAATGGACGTCTATCGGGACCCTTCGACATTGCACGTTCGGTTCGTCAGGGATGCCCCCTGTCGCCGCTCCTGTACGTATTGACTCTCGAGCCACTACTGCGGAAGCTGGCGACGCTGAGGTGCATCCCGCGAGAACTGGGGTGCGGGACGAGCGTGTCGGCATACGCGGACGACGTCACCGTCATAGCGTCTAGCCACGAGCACATTGAGCTTGTCGGCGAGACGCTGAAAGACTACGAAGCGGTGACGGGAGCGAAAATCAACCGGGATAAGTCGGTGGGTTTGCTGCTCGGCACCTGGAGAAGCAAGCCCATACCGTCCGGCAGCGCCTCAGTAGTGGGACGCTGGACGGACGGTCCGGTCAAGTTGCTCGGAGTCTGGTTCGGTCCGGACCTGCAAACGGAGAAGAACTGGGACGAGATAATGAGTAGGGTGGCCACTCTCTGCCGGCAATGGTCCGAGAGGAAGCTGTCCCTAAAAGGTCGGGCGGAGGTGGCGAACGCGTACATCGCGTCCGTCATCGAATACCGCCTGACCGTCGTGCCTTGTCCCGATCGCGCCATCACCGAAATGGAGCGCATCCTCTTCCGCTTTTTGTGGAAAGGAAGCGTTCCGATGGTGAGGCGATCCGTTTGTTGCCAACACCCGCTGAAAGGAGGGCTGGGCATGCCGTGGTTGATGATGCGCAGACATGCGCTGAGACTGCGACATCTCCGGCTCTACGTAGACGACGGTGAGCAGGTGTGGTCGCCGTTTGTGCGACGCGCTTTCCCGCAGCTCGTCTCCATGACCGAGCTGCAGTCGTGGATCAAAAAGAGGCCGAGGAATGGCGAATGGCACCGTGAGTGTCGCGTTGCTCTGCAACAACTTTGCCGTCCCGGGTCGACCTTGAGCGGCTGCATCACAACGAAGTCATTCTATAGGGGATTAGTGGAGGGCAGGTACGACGACGATCTCGGGGCGAACCTGGGCGTCGACGAGGAATACCTGACCCGCCTGTTCAGGACGACTTTCGGGCCGGGACCTATGGACAACTTCCAGAGATCCCTGGCCTGGCAGTGTTACCGAGAGGCGCTACCCGTTCGGGATAAGCTCTATAGACACGGCTCGCGAAATGCGGGGCCGACCTGCCCGAGATGCGGTCAGAGCGATGAAACCGTTCTGCACGCACTCGTGCAGTGTCCAACCATTTCGGAGCTGTGGGCTTATGTCGAACGACTGCTGTCGCGTGTGGGACGAGTCGGTTTATCAACCGAGTCTATCGTCAATATCGTCACGCCTCCTTCCTTTAAACGGGAAGGAAGAGGTGTATTTATCGTACTTGTGGCTATGGCCAAAGACTGCATCTGGTGGACGCGTCTGAAAGGATTAGAGACAAATACTTTCCTCTCTGGTCAATCTCTCATCAACTTTTTCAAGTATCACTTGAAAAGGAAGGTGAGAGTAGAGAGGCAAGTGTTGTCTAGCAAATGTTTCGCAAAAAGATGGATACATGTAGCAAGAATGGCACGTATAAATGACGAAGCCACCTTGACCATGATTCTATAAAACGTTTTAAAATTTTGTAAACAGAGAGTTACTCACGTTTCTTGCTTAAATAAAAGAGATTTTATTTAACAAAGTGTGACGCTAAAGACCGAGGTTACCGTGGTCTTTTCGTAGGTTTTTCTTTCCACGGATAACCTCCCCATTTATTGGGAATTTTTTGTATTATTTCATATTTTTTGTAAATACCCCAAACATTTTGCGATGTTTTTTTTTCATCGTTGTCCCCACTTTTGTTTTTTTTTTTCTTCTGCTTTGTTTTCGAACCCCTCGAAAAGAAAAACTCTACATTTGTATTTTGTCCCCTCTGTGTTGAGCCCTGTGTGGCTAATAAAGAAACCTATCTATCTATCTATCTATCTATCCATATCCATCTATCTATCTATCTATCTATCTATCTATCTATCTATCTATCTATCCATATCTATCTATCTATCTATCTATCTATCTATCTATCTATCCATATCTATCTATCTATCTATCTATCTATCTATCTATCTATCTATCTATCTATCTATCTATCTATCTATCCATATCTATCTATCTATCTATCTATCTATCTATCTATCTATCTATCTATCCATATCTATCTATCTATCTATCTATCTATCTATCTATCTATCTATCTAAATATCTATTTATCTGTCTAACTATCTACTTACCAAACTAAATATGTACCTACACACGTGCACACACCTACATACACACACATCTACATACAGACACACGTACATGCATATATACGTACATACACACACACATACACACACACACACCTACATACGCACACATATTACTTTACATACTTACAAAACACACAGCAGTTATACATCAACGGGTGTAAATACTCACATGATTGGGTGATGAGTATCTATACATAATATTTGAGTGAGCGAGTACATCGCCATTTTTACTTCTAGTTCAACTGTGCTAGAACACCAATTTGA
>NC_142946.1:44497276-44502276 GCF_046866305.1 Octopus bimaculoides
ATGGCAACACCAGGCTCCAGTCTGATTTGGCAGAGTTTCTACAGCTGGATGCCCTTCCTAACGCCAACCACTCAGAGAGTGTAGTGGGTGCTTTTACGTGTCACCCGCACGAAAACGGCCACGCTCGAAATGGTGTCTTTTATGTGCCACCCGCAGAAGCCAGTCCAGGGGCACTGGCAACGATCTCGCTCGAAAATCCTACAGGAGCCAGTCAGGCGGTACTGGCAACGGCCACGCTCAAAATGGTGCATCTCATGTGCCACCCGCACAAGAACCAGTCCAGGGGCACTGGCAACGATCTTACTTGGCTTGCCGGGTCTTCTCACGCACAGCCCATTTCCAAAGGTCTCGGTCCGTAGTCATCGCCTCGGTGAGGCCCAATGTACGAAGGTCTTGCCTCACCACCTCAGCCCAGGTCTTCCTGGGCCTACCTCTTCCACGGGTTCCCTCAACTGTTAGGGTGTGGCACTTTTTCACGCAGCTATCCTCCTCCATTCTCACCACATGTCCATACCAGCGCAATCGTCTCTCTTGCACGCCACAACTGATGCTTCTAATGTTCAGCTTTTCTCTCAAGATACTTACACTCTGACGGGTATTCACATTGACATTACACATCCAACGGAGCATACTGGCTTCATTCCTTGCGAGCTTACGTATGTCCTCAGCAGTTACAGCCCATGTTTCACTGCCATGTAGCATGGTTGTTCGTACGCATGCGTCATACAGTCTGCCTTTTACTCTGAGTGAGAGTCCCTTTGTCGCCAGCAGGGGTAAGAGCTCTCTAAACTTTGCCCAGGCTATTCTTATTCTAGCAGCTACACTTTCAGCGCACCCACCCCCACTACTAACTTGGTCGCCCAGATAGCGGAAGCTATCGACTACCTCTAGTTTTTCACCCTGGAATGAGATAGAAGTTGTTTCCTGTTTGTTTGCAGTCTTTATTGCACCTGAACATCTGCCACAAACAAAAACTAACTTGCTAGTTAACCTGCCTTTGATGTTGCTGCACCTCTTATGTGTCCATAGCTTGCACCGGGTACATCTTATAGAGTTACTACCTACTCCTTTTCTACATACTGAGCAGGGCCATCTACCTGAAGGGGTTTGTGTTTTATCTACCTTCCTACTTATTAGGATTTTGGTTTTAGCTAGGTTGACTCTAAGGCCCTTCAATTCTAGACCTTGCTTCCACACCTGAAACTTCTCCTCTAGTTCTGATAGTGACTCCGCAATTAGGGCAAGGTCATCAGCATAGAGGAGCTCCCAGGGGCAACCTGTCTTGAACTCCTCTGTGATTGCCTGGAGGACTATGGTAAATAATAGGGGGCTGAGGACGGAACCTTGGTGGACCCCTACCTCTACCCGGAATTCATTGCTGTACTCATTTCCAACCCTCACCTTACTGGCCGCATCTCTGTACATGGCTCGCACAGCTCTCACTAGCCATTCTTCTATCCCAAGTTTCCTCATTGACCACCAGATAAGGGATCGGGGGACCCTGTCAAAGGCTTTCTCCATGTCAACGAAAGCCAGGTACAGAGGTTTATCCTTGGCTAGGTATTTCTCTTGCAACTGTCTCACTAGAAATAAGGCATCAGTAGTGCTTTTACCTGGCACGAACCCAAACTGCATCTCATCTAAATTGATTCGCTCCCTAATTAGTTGGGCTATGACCCTCTCTGTAACTTTCATAACCTGATCTAACAGCTTGATGCCTCTGTAATTATTTGTATCTAAAGCGTCCCCTTTACCTTTGTAGCAGTTGACTATGATGCTGCTACACCAGTCATAGGGTATGACTCCTTCGTGTATCACCTGGTTCGTAATACGGGTGACTAGGCTATAGCCAACACTGCCAGATATTTTGAGCATCTCTGCAGTGATTCCTGATGGGCCGGGGGCTTTCCCGGTCTTCATACTCTTAATTGCTTTATCTACCCTGGTACTATCAACTCGGATAGCTGGTCCCTCTATTGGGTCGACATAAGGCAGGCTCTCTTTCTCCCATTCATTCTCTTTATTAAGCAATCTATCGTAGTGGCATCTCCAGACCTCTTTCTTTGCATCCTCATTTAATGCAAGCGTACCATCATCCATGCGAACACATTTCACTCCTACAACATCACTATTCTCTCTCCTACACTGTCTTGCAACCCGAAATACCTCGAGTCTTTGGTCCTCACGGCGCAGAACATTGGCAAATCTTTCCTTATCTGCTTCCCCTCTGGCTAAATAAACCTGTCGCCTAGCCTCCCTTCTGGCACATTGGTACAATTCCCTGCTACCACCGTTCTTCCAGTCCTTCCAAGCTTGTTTCTTTTGTCTAATAGCCCTGTCTACCTCCTTGTTCCACCACCACGTTACTCTGGGTTGGGAGGGGACCTTACACCACCCACAAATCTGGTCGGTGGCTTTCAACAGGTTGTCCCGCAGAAATCTCCAATTGTCTTCCACGTTGTATGATGCTATATCCCCTTCTATTTCGTTAAATGCTTCAAGTAACTTGTCTCTAAGTCTCTGTCCGTTTGCAGGGTCTTTAAGCTTCCACACCCTTCTTCTCCAAGCCTGTCTAATTCTGGGCACCCATTTTGCCTTGATCCCAAAGTCGCTAACTACTAATCTATGTTGTGGGGTACATTCTTCGCCAGGGTAGGTTTTGGCATTTATAAGCCGCCCTCTTTCCCTATTTCTGGCGAGGATGTAGTCGATTTGGCTAGAGTGTCTGCCGGAGCGGTAGGTGACTAGGTGACTGGCAGGTTTCCTGAAGTTGGTATTGCAGACCATAAGATTGGTTGCATCACAGAACTCCAGCAGTCTGGTTCCCTCCTCGTTGCGGGAACCGAAGCCATAGCCTCCATGTATGCCATGGAAGCCCCCAGCACGACGTCCGACATGACCGTTGAAGTCTCCAGCCACAAAGAGAAGGTCCCTGTCACTCGTCGACGAGGTAGTTTGCAAGAGGGTGTCATAGAATTGGTCTTTCAGACCATCTGGTAGCCCAGGTTGAGGTGCATAGGCTGAGATGACAGTAGCTAATCTATGATGAAGCACTAGTCTGATCTTAAGTACTCTGTCACTTACTCTAACGACCTCGATTACCTTATCCACCCATTTCTCCGCTAGAAGTATTCCTACGCCCCCGACCCCGTCAGTGTTCCCTGCCCAGAAAATCTTGTACCTGTGTTCTTTGCCTGTGAGGAACCTTGCAGAACCTCCTCTCCATCTTACTTCCTGGATGCAGCACATATCTACGCATCTCCGTTCAAGCATCTCAACAATTTCACCAGATCTACCTTTCAGCGTGCCGACGTTGAGAGTGCCAATCCTAACAGTATGGGTGTTGGGGGTGTGGGCCTGTAGCCTGGGAAGAGGAAAAGCAGTGTCGTGTACCTGAAAAGAAAACTTGCAATTGGAAGAATTCATAAGCAAAACATTACCTACAACCTGCAAACATTTCTCAACCTTAATGCGCTACCCAAAGGTAGGGGAGAGGATGGCCAAGGCCACTAGATGGGTTCCGGGAGACAGCCGAGGTTGACAGGATGACAAAGGGATGAACTTCCGGTGGAGGGGGCGGGATGACAGAGGAATGAACTTCCGGTGGAGGGGGTGGGATGACAGAGGAATGAACTTCCGGTGGAGGGGGTGGGATGACAGAGGAATGAACTTCCGGTGGAGGGTGGGATGACAGAGGAATGAACTTCCGGTGGAGGGGGTGGGATGACAGAGGAATGAACTTCCGGTGGAGGGGGCGGGATGACAGAGAAATGAACTTCCGGTGGAGGGGGTGGGATGGCAGAGGAATGAACTTCCGGTGGAGGGGGTGGGATGACAGAGGAATGAACTTCCGGTGGAGGGGGTGGGATGACAGAGGAATGAACTTCCGGTGGAGGGGGTGGGATATATATATATATATATATATATATATATATATATATATATGGTGGTTGTCTACTCCTTAAACAGAGTTTGACCACCTTCTGCACCTACACCTTAGCCCTTTCATGGCGTCTGATGTGGCTTTTTAAACCAGACAGTGTTTTGAAAAAACACCCACACAGATTGCACCTCTGATTTGAACTACCAATACCTGCAAGTAAGTTTTGCTCATTGTGGATCCTAACATGTCTTTTAAGACCCCCATTGGATTTGCAAACCCTCTGGCACACACCACATTCAAACGTGTGCACAGACATATAATCAGAATAGCTGGATGAGGTTTGTTATATATATATACAAGTAGTAGTAGTATTAGTAGTAGTAGTAGCAGCAGTAGTAATCAGTCGCTGTGGTAGTACGACTTTTTCAGATGGCAATCAAGCTGGAATGGTAATTCCACTCAGCTACAGAGCTACAGACCTAATATTATCGTCATTATCATCATCATCATCATCATCATCATCATCATCATCATCATCATCATCATCACCATCATCACCGTCAGTACCACCACCACCGCCAACGTTACCATCGCGAGACACCAATGTCCATTACTGCGCATACATATAATGTCTAGCCATTCCTATAAGTACAACGATAACTACTTACTTTATCGCTGCTATGTTGTCCAACATTATTGCATTGTTGCAAGTTGCACCATTCGCCGCTTATATAACAATATATACGTGCATATATGTATATGTGCATATATATATATATATATATATATATATATATATATATATATATATATATATATATATATATATATATATATACACACATATATTTATGTGTGTATATATGTATATATATTTATGCGTGCATATACGTGTGAGTGTGAATGCGTGTGTATGTGTGAACGTATATATTATATATATACACATAAATATGTATAATGATATACCTACCTCTGTATGTAGCACATATATATATATATATATATATATATATATATATATATATATATATATATATATATATATATATATATATATGTATCAATTGATGCATGTATCCATATATGCATATGTGAGTGTATGTGTGTTTGTGTATAT
>NC_142946.1:44522276-44529776 GCF_046866305.1 Octopus bimaculoides
TGTATAGTTTATCTGGGACTACAATATCCGATGTTTGATCTTCTTTTTGGAAAAAGAGAGCGTGGAGCGGGAGAGAGAGGAGGAAAAGAGGTTAGAAGTGCGAAACCTTGTACTGGAGTAGTCGTATACTTATTGTACCCAAAAGGATTGAAGTAAAATTTGACCTGTGCGAGACTTGAAATCAAAGCAAGGTGACCTCCTACCCAAAGCTCTAACGATTCTGTTTCTATGCTACTTCCATGAGAATGGATTATAAGACATTTACCGTTCAACTGTGCTATCCAGACAATAATTCAACAATGAATAATTAATGAACTGACAAAATTATGGCCAATGCTTTAATGTCTTGTGTTAAAAGCGATGTGTTGCGTTCAAATTGTTTTTCTTTAATATTTCTTTGTTATAAAGTTGTCCACAGAAATAAGGGACAGTGCCCATCACCTTTTCAAGTCCTCCTCACCTTGTATAACTGAAGCTCTCGATGTTTAGTTTGAACACGTGACTGTGAACCAACGCAGGAAAACTGTGGACGGAATAGAACCTAGAAATCTAATTTGTCAATTTGCAACCGAGTGCACTCTATATTAAAGAAGCAGGTGGTCATGTTAAACCAAGAGGCATAATAGTTAGGCCTTGCAGACTTTTGGTACATCTTAATCTTCCGATGTTAAATTCTTGATCTTCAAAGATTAGATCCCTGCAGCCGTAGCTAACTCATCAATCATTTTCTTTTCCGTCTTCTCCCTTTTTTTTTTTTTTTTTTGTATTCTTTCTATTTTTCTTTTGCATTTGATTCCAATTCTGAAGAAGAATTGATGTCGCTGTTCAATATGTCTTTGTAGTATAGCTTAGGGTGCCAATAGCATAGTGATGTGAATGCCATCTTGCTATAAAATATGTCCGTTTCGAAGTCATCTATTGCACACGCATCAAAGACATTGTTGTACTCGACATAGGGAAATATTTAAAGAGAAAAGAGACATTCTTATAAAAATCTATACATCATTCGTGACACATGTAAAGTGGAATAGATACATATAAGTATCGAAACCAAGTAATCGATTCAGCTAGCGAGCGGCATATCTTCTTCGCTACATCGTTCGCCAAAAGGAAGCTACCGAAGATGTAATATCGTGATCCAATACTTCAAACATTCGAAGTTAACTTTCTCTCTTTAACATTCAAATGTTTTACATTGTTCAGATTCTTCAAAATGTCACCATTTTCCTTCGTGCTTCTGTGTATTAATATTACGTTTCGAATGCAGGTGGTAAGGTGGCACGGTCGTTGGCACGCTGGACAAAAATGTTTAGAAGAATTTTGTCCGCGGCTCTACAACTGAGTTCCATTTCGGCCGAGGTCGACTTTCCATTTCAGGTCGATAAAATAAGTACCAGCTGATGGAATTCACTTGCCCATCTCTCACGAAATTAATGGCCTTTTGCCAAAAGTTAAAATTACTCTTACATTTCAAACGGAAGCTGCGAGCTGCCAGAATCGTTAATATACCGAGCAAAAAATGCTTAGCAGCATTTCGTCCGTCTCTACGTTCTGAGTTCGAATCCCGCCAAGGTCAACTTTGCTTTTCTTCCTTTTGGAGTCGATCAAATAAATAACATCTGAACAATAGAGTCCATGCGACTGACTTAGCTCATCCCCTGAAATTATATATATATATATATATATATATATATATGTGTGTGTGTGTGTGTGTGTGTGTGTGTGTGTGTGTGTGTGTGTGTGTGTGTGTGTGTGTATACAGGTACACACATACACACACACACACGTTGGGGTTACACAGGTTCAGTCTGGCAAATTCATTCATAAATCCCTAGTCGGTCCGGGACTATGGTCGACGGAACCTGACCAAGGTAGAATGCATTGAGAGTGAAAGAAGTACGGTTTGTTTCCGAAGCAAACTTAACCAGACAGCTGTGTAACTCTCCCTCTCCTCTCTTTGTCCATGCGTCTCTTGATATATATATATATATATATATATATATATATATATATATATATATATATATATATATATACAGCGGGGTAAGCACATAAATGCGAAACAAGGTGGAAAAAGAGTACTCAATACCAGTGGTTGAGTAATATGCTTTATTAAAAGGCAGCAGAAATATCACAAAAACTGCTACTTAGAGTTTCACGTTCCCGTTCGAAGGACAGTTTTGTTAGAATTAGATTCTTACAAAACTGTCCGACGAACTGGAGACTGTTTTAGCTGAAGAATGGACAAAAATTCCTTTGGAAACAATTCAAATTTTGTACAAGTCCATACCTCATAGAATTCATGTTGTAATTACTACCAATGGTGGTCCTACACCATATTAAAATAAATTTGTTTGAAATTTTAAGGTGTTTCCATTATTTTGTCCAACCCCTGTGTGTGTGTATATATATATACATGTCGTAATATGGATAGATAAACGGACCTATATTGGCACAATACACTAATGAAGGGTGTTAGAATAAAGCTTTTGAGTTCAAACCAGACCTAGAGAGGACCTAAGCGTATAAATGCAGAAAAGCAAGGAAATAGAGCATACGAAAACCATTAGATTTTGGGCCAATCAAATAACAGTATTTAAAACACGAAAGCATATAGTATGTAATTAAGTGTATGCAAATACCTTTTACTTTTACTTTTACTTTCGCTTTCACTTTTTTTCTTTTCCTTATTATTTTTGCCGTAATAACTCATTTCTGAAACGTAGACAAAAAGCGAAATTATCTTCCATGAAAGGACCTCAATGAACTCCCTGATATTACAGCGCAGCGTCTGTCGTAATTTACATGGCTATAAAACGGTGTTTATGTATCTAATCTTGCAGTTTACACTTCAACCAACCCACCGTTTGCCGATTTCCTCGTCTTTACCCCACCACCATCACCACCACCACTTTTACTATATTTCATTTCCGTAAGCTGTCATTGATGTTCTCACAGACTAAATATATTTTAATAGTGTTTCTGAATAATAACAACAACAACAATAATAATGATGACAATAATAATAATAATAATAATAATAATAATAATAATAATAATGATGATGATGATGATGATGATGATTATGATAGGTAAAAGAACATAAAATACAACTTATGAAGAAAAAAGAAAAATTGCATTAATGCCATTATAATTATACTTTCAAGTGATAATTTTTATATTTATGCAGTTATTTTGTATCATATAAGTTGTTGTATTTGATGATGATGATGATGAGGAGGAGGAGGATGACGATGATTGTGCTGATGATAGCTTTATTGTTGTCTTAATTTTTTGGCGTTTTTTTTTTTGCAATTTTTGTTATTGTTTTTGTTTAATGTTTTTTTTTCTTTCTTTGCTTTTTGCGAACTGAAATGATTATGAAAATATATACTACGACGTAAACCACTACCACATAATAATAAAAACGACAACAACCTTCATAGCACCACCAGCACCAGCACCAGCACTAGCACGACGACCACCACCACCACTACAACTGCCATCACCATCATCATCACCACCACCACAACTGCTATCACCACCAGCACCAGCACGACGACCAACACCACCACCACTACAACTACCCTTACCACCATCACCACAACTGCTGTAACTACCACCACAACTGCCATCGCCACTACCACCACCACTGCCATCACCTTCAACACCACAACCATAACCACGACCATCACCACCACTGCCACCATCAACTATAATGGCAGTTACAGAAACGACAGAATCAGCCAAGAGAATAGTTATAATAATTGCACCACCGCCACCACTACTATCACTGCCTCCGCCAACATTATGGCTGCCATCTATAATAACAGCAATAGAAGCAAGAGTAGGATTGTGCCACTGGTGGCACTTCCGAGACTGTAGCACTCCGTCGGTTACGACGACGAGTGTTCCAGTTGATCCGATCAACAGAACAGACTGCACGTGAAATTAACGTGCAAGTGGTTGAGCACTCCAAAGACACGTGTACCCTTAACGTAGTTCTTGAGAACATTCAGCGTGACACTGAGATTTTAAAATGTAATATATATATATATACATATACATATAAGAAGAATGAACACTAGGTGGACTCCTAATACGCTAAATGTTGACTCCATATGGTCTGACCACTAAGAAAAATTGTACTTATATGGTCATTGCACTTATATGTATGTAATATAATTTTCTGAATTTAATTAATATCAATTTTTACCCTTATTATATATATATATATATATATATATATATATATATATATATATATATATATATATATATATATATAGAGAGAGAGAGAGAGAGAGAGAGAGAGATAGATATATATATATAATATATATGCATATATACATATGCATATACATACGTACGTACATATATACGCATATGTATGTATATATATATGTATGTATATATATATATATATATATATATATATATATATATATATATATATATATATATATATATATATAAATATATATATATATATATTTATATATATATATACGTATGTATATATATGTATACAAACACACACACGTATGTATATGAAGATCTTTTTCTACCTTATACATATCTACTACATATAAACGTATAGATTTTCATCCAATCGTGTTGCTATACTTATAGAAGGAAAATCCCGCAGCCTATTGATTGCCAGTGATCTTGGGTATTGAACCTTGGGTATTATATGCCGTCACGTTATGTATCTACTATTGGATAGGTGACAATAGACGCAAGCTAAACGACGTTCAAGCAAACTCCAAGGAACGCTGAATTCGATGGAATACAAATACATCTTAATTTGTGTTTGGAATATTTCGAGATCGAAGAATCGATGAGTATAAAACCTTGGAACCTCTGCCGTTTCCTTCCTCGGCGTTTACATATACTTCAATCGATTATCTTTCATCGAGAGACAGAGTGCAATATATCAATGTTGCCCCCCCCCTCTGTTTCGCTCCTAATACACACACACACACACGCATATATATATATATATATATATATATATACATATATTATGATACATATATATGTGTGTATGTATGTATATATATATATATATATATATATATATATATATATATATATATATATATATATATATGAATGTGCATATATATCTATACAACGTCATATATAACATTATATATATGCATATATATATATATGTATCATTTAGAAGCAGCAGAAATATAACAAAAATCTGTTAGTCAGAGTTTCCCGTTCCCGTTCGTCTGAGAGTTTTCTTAAACAGATTTTACTCAATACTGTCCGACGAACGGGAACGTGAAACTCTGAGTAACAGCTTTTGTTATATTTCTGCTGCTTTTAAATGAAACATATTACTCTACCTGTGGTATTTGAGTACTCTTTTTTGCACCTTGTTTCATATTTATGTGCTTACTCCGGTATATATATATATATATATATATATATATATATATATATATATATATATATATATATATATATATATATATATATATATATATATATATATATATATATATATATATATATATATATATATATATATGAGAATGTTAAGTCAAAATCAATTACAAATGATTAGTTCCTACGTGCGTTTCAGCTTTGCAGCTATTTGAAACTCAGCAATGGCTATTTCCAAGTGCCTTTAAATGCTTAATAACAATGGAGCATCAGAAGACCACTTTATAGCAGCTTGTTACAAAATTCTAATAATTTATACATATGTTTATGTCAATTTTTTCCCCCAGTTTTCCCGTATACATGCTCTATATATTATAACTAGTAATATTACTAAGTACAGTGGTCGAGCAACCGCCATGCTGCAAGATTACGTGGAACTCTAACTCATATAGTATTAGTCGTACAGTTAACTGTACACACAATATGTATATGCATGTATGTATGTGTGTGTGTGTGTGTGTATGCATGTGTGTATGTATGTGTGTGTATGATGGTCGCTTCATTTTGACAGATGGCAGACGTCTCATTAATCTGCCTCATGTTGATAACCTCCGTTTCGTTTGTGTTCTCTGAGATAAATCTTAAGACCAGCAGTTGACCAGTTGACCAGCTGACCGGCAAGGCTTCAAACCTACGTGACAGATTCAAATCTCCTACTCAGTTTATATAGTTTAATTGTGCTGTGGTAATCTTATGCATTTTCAATGCAACTTTCCAAACCAGGGCAACTGAAACAGATTGCTTTGCTTGTACTTCAGAAAAAGTTGAAAAACTATTGTTAGGAGCATTTCGATTTTGCAATATACTGCATAGTTTGATGTGGATTATGTAGCAAAGCTTATTGTATTATTTCATGTGTCTTAAAGGGCGGCGAGCTGGCAGAAACGTTAGCACGCCGGGCGAAATGCTCAACGTATTTCGTCTACCGCTACGTTCTGAGTTCAAATTCCGCCGAGGTCGACTTTGTCTTTTATAGTTTCAGGGTCGATAAATTAAGTACCAGTTGCATACTGGTGTCGATCTAATCAACTGACACCTTGGGCAAGATAGATATGATATATATATATAAGGGCATTACTACAAAATAATGAATGTTTTTACACACTGGCTTCCTGATAAAATTCTTGTAAAAGATTTTTATCCTATTTTGAATTTATATATATATATATATATATATATATATATATATACACACAGAGATAGATAGATAGATAGATAGTTAGGTAGTTATAAAATCAAGTACTTGGGGTGAATGTAATTCCCACTTCAGTTGGAATGAGTTACCAACAGAGGCAATGCCAACGAGAGAATAAACAGTATCAGCCATCATAAAAGTGAAAGGAACAGACGAGTCAGCAAAACGTTCTACGCAGGTCAACAGCATTAGATGGACAGACAAACAGACAGAGAGACGTGCAGAGAGATGGTCAGCAAGCCAAGTATTATAATGCATGTAAGAATGAGGAGAAGGATGGAGCGGGGTGGTGGGTCACGTATCATTAAAAGTATGGCTAAAGTATTCTACATCAAACACACGTCAAACTGATAAACATTCATTCAAGTTTTAGGCAAGGGGCCAAGATTCAGACACACAAAAAAAGGATATGAATAAAGAAGTAAATGAATAAATATAAATGTAAAAATGAATGAATAAAGATATGTGCATGAATAAATAATTTAAATGTTAAATCGGGGGAAACCACGTCCTTGCGTTTTCTCGGTTTCAAATCTCAATCTGGTCAACTATTTTCTTAACAAGTTCGGCTCGCAACCTCCCCCTTCTGTGGGAGAGCGTAGGCTCGAAACGTTAAGGACTTTTTCACTTCCCGGGCGTTATACTAATACATCTGTTTGTTGTCTACACCTCCTGTCTTCGTCTTATATACATCTATATACATATGTATATATACATACATACATACATACATACATACATACATATATATATATATATATATATATATATATATATATATATATATATATATATATATATATATATATAATTCGCGTAGGCAGGAAAAAATTATAAAATTAAAT
>NC_142946.1:44542276-44547276 GCF_046866305.1 Octopus bimaculoides
AGCAAATCATAGACTCTCCACGGTACCTTTTCACTTCTCAGTTTCGATCAAACTAAACCACAAACAGCATAAGTAGTCCGTCGGCTTTGCATAATGATTCACAAAATTTTTCGGGCTGCAGCCCCCTTGGCCTCCGAGTCACGTTTCTAATACCCCCCCCCCATCTTCCCACCAGAAATATAGATCACTTTCTGCGGCAAATTCAAAGCAACTGTATTTCACAAATAAAAGTTAACCTAATTAACCCCTTATTTTGTTGTTTCTACATCCGTCGCCACCTTTTTGCCACCCCATTATTACTCAACTTTTCTTCAATGCCTCCACTCCCCGATCTTTCCACTGCTCCCCCCAAGAGGGTAGAACCAAAATATAGTTTTCAAAGGGACAACTAGTCACCTATCTATAAATTAGAAAATTACTATTTGTAAATCTCATAACAGTACGTTGGAGTAAAGATTATTTGCCAACATAACATGGCGCTCCTGGTTTAAGACGAATGTTGCCGTAATTACAGCAACGTTCGTCCTAAACCAGGACTGCCATGTTATGTTGGCAAATAATCTTTACACGACCAGTATTGTCTATATTTTATGTTTCGTGATTGCAGTCGCATATTCCGAAACTATTGATTTTTGACTTTGACTTAAGACTATATATTTTAAATCTTTTTAAAGTGCGCACATTTGATTTGACTCTGCTTCAGTTTCTGACTGCAAAGTTATTTTATCGATCCCAGAAGGATATAAGTAATATTTATTTTAAAAGAATACTTGAGAAAAAAAAAATGAAGAAGAAATTGAAATGCATAAAATACTAAGCAGTATCTACTCATATACACAATCACACACAAACACACACACACACAAATACACACATTTACAAATACGTAAAGACGTACACAAATGCTCACTCGCACACATATTTATATAACAGTGATGATGATGATGATGATAAGATGTTCTTGTATTTTCCTCTCCAGCAAAGATCATAAATTTCCCGAATCAACGAGAAAAACCAACGTAACTGTTTCCCCGTCCCATATCATTATCTGCAGCACCTCATCCGATAACGTGTTAACGGAGCAACATATCGTATATTATAGTCCTAGATACGTAATAACTTACCTATAACGTACCGTGAGTGTTGTTATGTGATACATAATGGCCTTTGTAAAAAAAAAAAACACATTTTTCTACCATATTCCGCTATATAAAAAAAAAGTCTGGTAAGCATTTGCTTAAAGTTGTGATACACGTCTGTAAGGGCCTCAAAGATGGCGAGCTGCCAGAAAGGCTAGCACGCCGGGCGAAATGCGTAGCGGTATTTTTGCCGTCTTAACGTTATGAGTTCAATTTCCGCCGAGGTCGGCTTTGCATTTCATCTTTTCGGGGTCGATATATTAAGTACCAATTGCGTTCTGTGGTCAATCTAATCGACTGTCCACGCTCCCCTAACATTTCGGGCCTTGTGCCTGGAGCAGAAAACAATATTCTTTGAGCGAAAGGCGGTGAGCTGGCAGAATCGTTAGCACGCCGAGCGAAATGCTTAGCGATATTTCGTCTGTCTCCACGTTTTTAGTTCAAATTTCCCCGAGGTCAACTTTGCCTTTCGTCGGGTACGTTTGCTAATATATATATATATATATATATATATATATATATATACATGCATACATGTATGTATATAAGAAAATCTTGCAAAATACTGCTATAAAATATCTTATTTACAAGCTCTCTTTATTATGGAAGGAAGTAGTAGCATTCTGTATATATTCCTTAACGTGGGTATACCCTTATCTATCTACCCTGATGAAGGAGGCTCTCGATATTACCAACGTTTATTTGATTCCATTTACTAGCTTCAAAATGTTGATAAACTGCATATGCCAACATTATGAAGTAACTCCAGAAACAGCTGCCGTAACACCATGCCTTCTCCCTTCTAATTCTCTGAGTTTATTTAATCTGAATAAGTTTGCTCTATGAATATATATATATATAGTTGAAATTTACAGAACAAAAGACGAAGACAGGTGTATAAACAACAAGCAGTGGTATTAGTTTGGCGCTCAGGAAAGTAAGAACGTCTTTTATGTTTCGAGCCTTCGCTCTTCAGCAGAAACGAACATGATATATATGTTCATACTTGATTGTTAATCGTCTGAAAATTTTAAGCCTGTCTTCCCTTTTTACATGTATACATCTACATATATTTTAAAATAAAAACCCAGTTTTTTTATCTGTTTATACGAACCATTGTACCCCACCTCCATTTCTTTCTCTCTCTCTCTCTCTCTCTCTCTCTCTCTCTCTCTCTCTCTCTACACACACATACACACAAAAAATATAAAGATAGATGGGCAAATAGAGAGATAGACATATATACATACATCCATTTATACATACATACATACACATGCGCATGCATACAAACATACATTTATAATGTTAGTACATGCACACATTCACACACGCACATATCCCTACAAAATTCACATTAATGACGACTCTGGATATTAAAAAATATCTACAAGCGCTGACGACAGTATTGTACAATCTGATTGTTGATTGCAAAACGAGAACAGTAAACTCATTAATGTTAATAGTCTTTACATAAAGATGCCTAGGTGGAGACATCGGAGTTGAACTGTCTAAAGATGTGAACTTTGGTTTAAAACGAAAGATAGCTTAAACATCCACTAATCACTTAATCTCTTTGCCGATATACGTACATGGCGAAAATGGACAGTGACTAAATTCCCATTAGCTAAAATTTGTACGGAAGTAATCCTGTATACACAAGAAGGAGCACGCGTTGTTTTTCTGTTTATGTGACGAAATCAAATTCTGTTAATATAATATGTGTAGAAATTTGTGCGTACGTGTTTGTGTACAGATATATGGGCAAGTATAATGGTATGTGTGTGTGTGTGTGTCTGTGTTTCCGTGTGTATACACATGGATATAAACGTATTCAAAAGGTATATATGTATGCCTATACATGCATACAAGAACGTACATATATACATATATATACTTAAATACGCACACAAAATCACACATACACACACTCATATATATATGCATGTATATGTATATTCTGTTTTTTTTTCACTCGTTTCAGTCATTTGACTGGGGCCATGCTGGAGCACAGCTTTTAGTCGATCCCAGGTCGTATTCTTTGTAAGCCTAGTATTTATTCTATCGGTTCTCGTGCCGAACCGCTAACTTACGGGGACATAAACACACCAAAATCGGTTGTCAGCGATGTTGTGGGGACAAACAGACACACAAATATATATATATATATATATATATATATATATATATATATATATATATATATATATATATATATACATATGACGGGCTTCTTTCAGTTTCCGTCTACCAAATCCAGTCACAAGGCTTGATCGGCCCGAGGCTATAGTAGAAAACAATTCCCCAATGTATCAGGCAGTGGGACTGAACGTGGAACCATATGGTTGGTAAGCAAGCTACTTACTACACAGCCACGCCTGCCCCTATATATATATATATATATAATATATATGTGTGTGTGTGTGTGTGTATACATACATATATATATATACATATATATATGTATATAATGAATGAGTATGATTGCCTAATTTGGGTTTATATATCAATTCTTATCTTTTGTCTCGGGTTCGACCCGAGTACTTTTTTTTAGAGTTCTATATATTTTGTAAGAAAGAACAATAATATTATATTATATACATATATATATATTTATGCATACATACAGAGATAGATTGATAGATAGAGACTGATTAATAAATAGTTATGAAGCGAAAAGCACTTACACTAAAGCTTTCTTCCAGCAGGTTCGTGTGAGTCTACTTTGTTAAACATATCTTTATATAATAATTTTAAATTCAAGAAAATCTTTTACGGATTGAGACACATATACGCAAATATAAGCACACACACACACACACACACACACACACACACACACATGAGCCAGCAAACATACATGCACACACGCACGCACACATATATATATATATAGCTGTACGTTTATACTTCAATACGTATATATACCCATATTTATTTATACACAAGTATATGATTCATATATATATATATATATATATGTTTATATTTATATATACAAGCATGCATACATAGACTCTTATATTTACAGAAACACATCATACACACACGCACAAACATAAATATGCATTCACACTCACACACACACACACACACACACACACACACACACACACATACATATATATATTCATGCATGCATATGAGTATACGATAATTCAGATTCAGGACGGGTGTACTGACTCCCTCCCAATACGTCAGTCGACATAACATTTCCTGATTCCCGTGCGCCAGCCTCTATCCTCAAACAACGATATTAATATGCCTGTCTTTCTGATGAATGACTTGCTTTCTCCTTCATCATCCAATTCCATTATATACATACATACACATATATATCCATATATATATATATATAGAGAGAGAGAGAGAGACTCACAGACATAGACACACGCGCTCGTACACTACACACATATGTATATATATATATATGTGTGTGTGTGTGTGTGTGTATGTGTTTATGCGTGTGTGTGTGTGTGTGTGTGTGTTTGTGTGTGTACATGTACTTATATGCACTTATTAATGCGTAAGGTGTCGGCGATGTTTCTGCTTGTGTAAGCGGTGGAGTAGAGAAAAAAGAAATATTATACTGCAGGATGGAAAAAATCGAATTATACTACCAACACCATCAACACCACTAACACCAGACACTACTACCAATACCACCACAAACAGCAGCAGCAACAACAACAACAACATCGTCTGCAGCGACATCAGTACTACAACCAAGAAGAACTCCACCCACTTAACGCATCTACGGAAAAAGCTGCCTTCGTTCTTTTAGCAATAGCAGCCGAATCACCCTCAAATCTAATGTAGCTTTCTAAAAACATGAAGCTAAAAGTTTGTAATATAATTCTA
>NC_142946.1:44552276-44554776 GCF_046866305.1 Octopus bimaculoides
TCCTATGTGTGAAATATATAAGACTTCTTCGCAAGATGTGCAACGTAATAAAGAGATTTATTTCTTCATGAAAACATTTAGAATATACGAGAATATAGGAGAATATATCTATCTGTGTAAAAGTAGAAGGCAACGGAAAAATAAAGCATTGAATATACGGTCATATCTATGACCTTTGAGATCTCTTGGAGTGAAGAAGAAAAATGGTTTTTACTTGTTACATTATAAGCAGCATATCAGATAAAAGTACAAATCGAATTTATTGTCATATTTTAGCAATTCTTCTGCCTTGACATTGTAAAAGAACATAGAAGGAACCGATTGTCTATGAAGCAGAGAATGTAATTTATACGGAATTGGAAATATATTTCAGTTCTGCAACATGAAATATATTTAAAAAGTTTAAAACATATTTGTCCTTAAAGTTATAAGAATGGTCATAAAAAATAACAAAGATACAAAATGGCTGACTTTAGGCCCATTATACTTCATCAGCTTTTGCTGTTCAACTTCGTTAATCTACCGAGAGAATAATCGCTTCTAGCTATATTCACAGAGAATTCTGCTTAGCTCGCAAGTGGATAAGCTAAATGTCATCTTGGTATTACTTGTATAACCTTTAAACTTTCACTTTGGTTAAAGTCAAGGTATGGCTTCTAAAAACACAAGGTAGTTTGTAGCTGTGGGACACGCATGTTTTAGACGCAAGTAACTAGGATTGCACCAAACACATTTATTACAAATAAATTTTGAATATTACGAATAAAATGTGTCCTATGCTTCTAAGACCTACTTTTACGTTTGTGAGTATATACACATGTGTGTGTGTGTGGAAAGAGAGAGAAAGAGAGAAAGAGAGAGAGGGGTGAGAGGGGGATATACAGACACAGTGTATCTCTTAATAGAAGGTCACATTTTAAGCGCAGGTAACTAGGACTGGGAGAACATTTATTAAGGAATGTTTATGATACGGGGCTATTTATTATAAGACTATACACACACACATACACATATATACATTCTTTTCTACTCTAGGCACAAGGCCCGAAATTTGGGAAAAGGAAGGCCAGTCGATTAGATCTACCCCAGCACGCAACTGGTACTAAATTTATCGACCCCGAAAGGATGACAGGCACAGGTGACCTCGGCGGAATTTGAACTCAGAACGTAAAGATAGACGAAATACCAATAAGCATTTCACCCGGCGCGCTAATACACATACATGCACACACACACACACACACATATGTAAGTATGTAAACATTATCGACTGCACATATTCAATGTACGTATCTTGTTTGTTCGCCGAATTCGCTGCAGTCGTAGCGCCTGGTAAAAGATTCCCTGATAGCGCTGAACTTTAAAGCACCGGAATGTCACAGACAGGCGAAACAAACACGCTTCCGATCGAATTCAGGAGTAGTGGATACCGATATGTCGCCATTTTTGTCTCACAACGCCCGGTCTGGGAATCGAAACTGCGATCTTAACCACTGCCCCATTGCGCCTCCGCTTGTAACTAATATCTACAAAATATATTACCACCACTCTAGCGATTCTCCTGTCTATACGTCTTCGTCTCTGCTTATAAATTCATTCTGTGGTTGTCGTCAAACCAGCGCTTGCTAAACATTATGTACATTGTACTTGTATATATTATATATACATGTAATATTTAACACTGTATACAATTAACACTTCTATCATCAAGTAGAATAATACAAATAGACGTTTGCAAATAGGTGTTAAAGAATTTATGAGTGCGCGCGTATATATATATATATATATATATATATATATATATATATATATATATATATATATATATATATATATATATATATACACATATGCATACATACATATATATACATAGATATATAAATACATATACATAAATGTATATACACATACATACCTACATACATATATATATATATACATTCATATCCTTATATATATATATATATATATATATATATATATATATATATATATATATATATATATATTTATATATACACATATATATACATATATATGTATGTATTATTAATTATTTGTATGTATTTTTATTCTTTTATTATTTTATTTGTTTCAGTCACATGACTGCGGCGATGCTGGAGTACCACCTCTTAGTCGAACAAATCGACCTCAGGAATTGTTCTTTGTATGCCTAGTACTTATTCTATCGGTCTATTTTGCCGAACCGTTAAGTTACGGGGACGTATACGCACCAACTTCGGTTGTAAAGCGATTTTGAGGGTACAAAAACAGATACACAAACACACACACAAATACACACACACAGGCACACACACACACAAACACATATATATACATATATATATATATATATATACATACATACATACATACATATATGTATGTATATATATATATATATATACATATGTTTTTTTTCGTAACTTCTCACTATATATATAACATACATATATGAGGGATGACCACTAAGTGGACATCCATTATGCTAGAAGAA
>NC_142946.1:44559776-44564776 GCF_046866305.1 Octopus bimaculoides
TGTGTGTGTGTATGTGTTCACATTGATAGACATATCTTCAAACTTAGATATTGAGGTCTATTTTGGAGAAATTTATACATACAAAAGTACATATATATATATGTATATATATATTATACACATTTTCATTCATATATGTATACACAAACACATTTCTCTCTCTCTCTCTCTCTCTCTCTCTCTATATATATATATATATATATATATATATATATATATATATATATATATATATATATATATATATATATATATATATATATATATATATATATATATATATATATATATATATATATATATATATATATATATACATATATACATATATACATACACACACGTATATAGATAGAAAGATAGATAAATAGATAAATAGATATAGAGAATATAGTTAAACAGATAGATATCTAGATATCTAGATATATGCATAATCCGTATATATCATGTGTGTGTGTATGTGTATATGTATATATGCATCTATAGAGAATGAAAGAAGGAAAGAGGGATTAACTGGAGGAAAAAGAGAGACAGTCAAGTTGTAAAAAATGAAAGAGAGATTGATAGGAGGAAACAGAGAGAAAGAGAGAGAGTGAGACTGAGAGTGAATGTGAGAATAAGAAATAGACAGAGATAGACAGTTACAAACTGACAGCAAGATAGACAGATATGGTGGGGAAAGGAAGCGGTGAGAGTTGAAAAAGAACGATTGATGGAATAACCTGGAGTAAGGAGAGATAGGCAGCGATGAATAACTATGTGCAGTTTGATAGGGTTTAGCAGTAAGACTAGAATGGCGTGGAAGTATTGGAATAACAGAGATCCTCACCAATATTAGGCAGGAAATGAGGTTTTGAAATTACTGCAGGGAAATGTCTAGCTGCAATATTATGAAGGCGAGATTAGGTTTCAAATATAGATTGCATTTGACGAGACAGAAGTCTTTGTATATGTGTGGATGAATTAATGTGAATGTGTGTATATATATATGTGTATGAAGCTATATATATCTATGCGTACATATCTATATAAATACAAGTGTACATCTGCATACATATATTTATACATATATATATATATATATATATATATATATATATATATATATATATATATGCATGCATACATATATATACATGTATGTATTTATGTTTATATATACATACATACATATGCATATATATATGTATGTATGTATATAAGCTTGTCTATACATAGATACACATACACACATATACACATACATTTATATATATTCATCTATGTATATATATTTTTATACATAGCTATCAATCTCTCTATCTATCTCTCTATTTATCTATATTTATATATATATATATATATATATATATATATATATATATATATATATACATATATATGTATATATATATATATATATATATATATATATATATATATATATTTATATATATTTATATATATATATATATATATATATATTTATATATATATATATATATATATATATATATATATATATATATATATATATATATATATATACATATATATATATATATATATACCTACACAGGCCACTCACACCGACACACACACACATATATGATACATAGCTATATATTTGAATATGTAGGAGAAATTATTTATGAATCTGTCACACCGGTGCCCCCCCCACCCCACCCCACGACGTTATCCTCACCTCGTCATATACTGTAGTGGAATAAACGAAGTCAATTTAGTATCTCTGTAGAATTGAAAGGGTGGATAGTTGCAGATTCTACAAGAACCTCTCACTCGTTCTTCAGAGTTTAAAATAGCAATATATTACTTGTGTAGCTATTATTATTATTATTATTATTATCATTATTATTATTATTATTATTATTATTATTATTATTATTATTATTATTATGCAATATATTAAAATGATGTCGCAGTTGTACGTGTTTGTTAGACATCATTGTTACGTTTCGATATGTTTAATATTGAGTTATATTCCAAAGGCTTTTATGCCTGTTTAAATTATTTCTTATTTCAGATTAAAGTTATTTATTTGTATCTGAAATGACTGGACGAGGAGGGAAATATGGCACCCAAAACGTTCGTTTCATAGCAATATCTATGGCATTGGAAGGCGCTGGATTAAATTTTATTTCTCATCTTTTATTTTAGCTCCGGTAAAACGTAAGATTTCTTCGAAGATTTTCAAGTTGATCCCAGTAATTAATTGGAACTCTGGTACTTTATTTCATCAAACCCGAAATACTGAAAGGTAAATTTGGCATTATATGCTTTGAATTCAGAATTCAAATTTCTATAATTTAGAGCCATAATTAAGACATCTTATTCCTTATCAATATGTTTGCTAATAAATTGACTTCGTCAAAGGACTGATATTGTCTCAAAGTGTCGGCTCACTGACTGTTTATATCTTTCATTATTGTGGTTTCCGGAAAGGCCTGAGGTAACTTCCGCCATCTGTCTCAGCGCATTACATCACACTTGTGGTTCATTAGCACCGGATAATCTCTCGACTGAAGAGAACTAAAGTACAACGGTATTGCTAGTCAAAAAATATATTCTTAGTCTTCTGACTAGAATTGCACATCGGAAAATATCACTTAAAGTACAAAATTGTATTCTATTCCAGGTAAGACCTAGAAAAGCAGGACTATAGAATGTCTGTAGTCTGAGGCTGGTAAAAGATCTTTGCTCCAAATAATTTTTGGTAGCGAATGAAAATAATATTGAACGTAGTGGAGTTTCGATCCAAGGATCTTTCGAAATATAGTATGTGACCCGCATATTTCAAATTCAAAATTTCAAACGTAGTATAAGGCCCGTATATTTTTACTCTTAATTTCAAATTTTGGCACAAGGCCAGCAATTTCGAATATGAGGTAAGTCGATTTACATTAAAGATAAAAGACAAAGTACACCACGACGGAATTTGAACTCAGAACATCAAGACGGGCGGAATATCGCTAGGTATTTTCCCAGACTTGCTAACAGTTCTGCTACATCGCCGCCTTACGGAAGAACTTGATATTATTCTCAAATTTTGGCACAAGACCAGCAGTTTCAAGTATGAAGTAAGTCGATTACATTAAAAATAAAAGACGAAAAAGGCCGAGGCAGAATTTGAACTCAGAACACAAACACGGATGAAATACCGCTAATCATTTTGTTCGGCAAGCTAATGCTTCTACCAGCTCACCGTCTTAATGCTATTCTTAATTACTATCTATCTTTTGTTTCCTAGTCTCTACATGCTACCAAACTGCAGACCATCTTTACAAATTTTAATATATTTGGCATTTCCGTTGAGAACGAACCACCCTAACCAAACAGTGTTTGGCAGCAGTCATTGTTTGAACTACAGTACTGTCAATACTGTATCGTATACTGTTAGACGATAGCAGTGAGAGTCGGAACCCCACCAAAATGGATTAAAGTTCAGCTAGAAATATGGAAATTGTAACAAAGCCAGTGTAATTGAAGAACCGGAAATAGTACAATTAGAGGAAATGAAGATGAATTAGTTGTATACAATCTTATACATAGTTTCATGGAGATATGATGACGTACGTGAATCTATACAAGGCATGACGTGCATACATAAGAAGCATATATATATATATATATATATATATATATATATATATATATATCTATATAGCATTAATCGTTTACCTGTTTCAGTTATTAGACTGCGGCCACGCTAGGGCTCCACCTTGAAGAATTTTTTTAGACGAATGAATCGACTCCATTACTTATCTTTCAAGACTGGTGCTTATTCTGTCGGTCACTCTTGCCGAACTGCTAGGTTGCGTGGGTCGTTAACACAGTTGTCAAGTGTGCGGCGAACAAGCACACACACACACACACACACACACACACACACATATTTATACGACAAGCTTCTTTCAGTTTCCGTCTGCCAAATCCACTCAGAAGGCTTTGGTCAGCCCGAAGCTATAGTAGAAGACACTTGTCCAAGGAGTCACGCAGTCGGACTGAACCTGGAACCTGGAACCGCGAGGTATGGGAAGCAAGCGTCTTACCACACAACTACTACACCTATGTATATATATATATATATATATATATATATATATATATATATATATATATATATATATATATATATATATATATATATATATATATATATATATATATATATATATATATATATATATATATATATATATATATATATATATATATATATATATATATATATATATATATATATATTATAATGGAATAATTACTATGAAGCATTGTGTAGAATAAATTGCATAATGGATCGTGGGTAAAGCCAGAACAATGCGAGGTAAATGCAAGGAGTAGATGGGACAGGGACAACTGAAGAAGGGAAATATTGTTTATGTTGCATGCCACGTTTCTCTGTTTGCTCTTTTCGTTTCTCATTGTGTTTAACGTTTTTTGTGATGTCATGTACCCATATAGGCATGTATGTATACATATAGATGTAGGTATGTACATATATGTATGGATATATTCATATAGTTATATATTCTCTTTTACTCGTTTACTTGTTTCAGTCTTTTGACTGTGGCCATGCTGGAGCACCGCCTTTTAGTCGAGCAAATCGACCCCAGGACTTATTCTTTAGAAGCCTAGTACTTATTCTATCGATCTCTTTTGCCGAACCGCTAAGTTACGGGGACATAAACACACCAGCATCGGTTGTCAAGCGATGTTGGTGGAACAGACACACACATACAAACATACACACACACATACATATATATATATATATATATATATATATATACGACGAGCTTCTTTCAGTTTCCGTCTACCAAATCCACTCACAAGGCTTTAGTCGGCCCGAGGCTATATTAGAAGACACTTGCCCAAGATGCCGCGCAGTGGGACTGAACCCCGGGACTATGTGGTTGGTAAGCTAGCTACTTACCACACAGCCACTCCTACACCTATAATTATTGATGTTTTATATATATATATATATATATATATATATA
>NC_142946.1:44569776-44572276 GCF_046866305.1 Octopus bimaculoides
TTTTCGTGATTGGTCGAGCTCTGGATGTAATACCTTGTGGTGATTAATGCCATTCATTTATGGACCGAGTTAAAACTCCGCCAATTTCCATTCTTCTTGTATCCTTTCGCAATCGATTTAATGTCGCTGAGATCAAATGCCACCGAAGTTGACTTTGCATTGCATCCTTTCAAAATTAATGAAATAAAGTACCAGTCAGCTACTACGGTCAACTTGATCGTGTACATCCGATTCCTTCGCAGTTGTGACCTTGCGTTTGTCGAAGAAATTATCATTATTTGAATATAATGATTGGAATTGGCGGAATAGTTAGTGCGTCGTATAAAATGCTGATGGTATTTCCAGTGGCTATTTAAGTTCTAAGTTCAAATACTGCCGCTATCGACTTACCCTTTCGTCCTTTCGGGATCGATAAAATATGTACCAATTAAGTACTGGGGTCGAACAATGAAAAATACGTTCGACAAACATAAAGAAAAAAGAAGATTTCATGTTTCGGTGTATATTCTTTGTCAAAGAATCAACAAAAAGAAGAGAAAAAGAGATTTACTGGATACGAAATCTACGACGTCTCTTTATATTGCAGGCAAGGTGTAAGCAGGCAATTGGATATCGGGATAGTAGGACTGTATGTTGAGACATAATCTTGAAAATAGTCTAAAAATGTAGGAGAAATGGAAGAAAGTGAGATGAAGAAACGAAGAGCAGGGGAGAAAATCGGAGAGAGACAGAAAGAGAGAGAGAGAAAGTGAGTTAGAGGCTGGAATCAACTGAGAGAGAGCGAGAGAGAGAGAGAGAGAGAGAGAAAGGGATAGAGGAAAATGTGAGTGTATGAGAGGCAGAATGTATGATTGTCATTCTCTTTTTCTCTTTCTCTCTATCTCTTTCTATCTCTCTCTTTCTCTCTCTCTCCCTCTCTCTCTCCCTCTCTCTCTCTGTCTCTTTCTCTCTCTCTCTCTCTCTCTCTCCCTATATATATATATATATATATATATATATATATATATATATATATATATATATAAATATATATATATATATGCATGCATACATATGTACATCTTGTCTATGTACATGTATAAACATACATACAGGTCATATATATACATGCATATACACATGAGAATAGATTTACATATAAGCGTGTGCGCATATATATACATATACACATATAAATAAACTCAGACAATACATGGATATGCATGCACGTATTATGTATACATATATAAAATATAATATATTATATTATATTATATTATATTATATTATATATATATATATATATATATATATATATATGATTGTTGCTACGGAGGGGAGGAGGCGATAGATATGTGAAAGAGTACACCGTACGAGGAGACTAGCGGAAATGTTAGTATCGATTAATACGTCGAAGAAGGATTAGGAGATTAACAAATAGACCATTAGAATCTCTGTTATATCATGTGTAAAAGAGCAGATATTTTTACGCTGCAACCTGTAATCTCTTAGCAAACATGATCTTTAAAAAAAATATTTATACAGGTCTAGCTGTCAGCGAGAGAAGCAAGACACTTATTAACTCCGATTCATATCTGTTATTAGCTGAGATTAGTAGAGTTACTATTAACAGTTAAATCCGTGGTATTAGCAATGCAGCAACAGTAACAACAATTATAGCAGCAGCAGCAAAACGGCCACCATTGTAGAAGCACTTATGAAAGCGCGAGATATTCATCACGTGTTCGCTATAGAATAAAGTCAATGTTTCCTGCAAAATATAAGGCACCAACTGCAATACTGTGTCTGAGATGTGTGTTAAAAAAAAACAAAGGAATCAAACAACAGCGCCCGCTAAACCTATCGTCAACATATGGTCAGACACCGGTGTTTTGACATCATTCGTTCTAGTCAGTGACGAATAACGACATTCTGGATATTCTGAGCAAATTGAAGTATTTTAAATAATAACTTTGTATCTGTAATTCAGTTTTACTTTAAATAGTAAAACGTGTTTGAAAAAGACTACAAATATTCGGAGATAAATTACACGTTGAGTAAACAACTAGATAAGACAGACGTATTGCTCGCCCGCTTCCCTCGACAACTTTATCGTATAAGTTCATTAACGATGTAGTAAATTTCAATCAAGTGCATGACGATGGTCATTAGATGACGTTGGTTTCCTTTATCATTAAATCACTCTCTGCGGTCGTCTACTATTTCTCTTAATCATATATTATTGTTGTTGTTGATGTTGGTTTAATTATAATATTGTTGTTGTTATTAATATAATGATTATTATCATTATCATCATCATCATCATCATTATTATTATTATTATTATTATTATTATTATTATTATTATTATTATTCAGTAGTTTTATTTTTATAACGTGCTTTCACTTCACTACCGAGCGCAGCTCTGTGTGCCTTGGGTATTGGCTGTGGTTTGCTGTGAGGCTCTTATGGTTACTGTATTGAAAGTGTTTTGCATAGGATGTGTGCAGTGCCCAGTAGT
>NC_142946.1:44577276-44584776 GCF_046866305.1 Octopus bimaculoides
ACCCATTTCCCTCTCTCTTCTGAAAACGTCACTCTCTGCTTTTGTTTCAGTCTCTCCCTCACTCTCACTCTCTCTCTCTCTCTCTCTCTCTCTCTCTCTCTCTCTCTCTCTCTCTCTCTCTCTCTCTCTCTCATTTCCTTCCATACAATAACCTTCCCATTTCACTTGCGGTCCAATCACTTCACTAACAACGACTACGACAACAACAACAACAACCACAACGACGCCAGAATTCCCCAAGCGTTTTTTGTCTCACCTCGCTGTTCCTTGCAATGCGAGTCAACTCCGCCTCGGCCTTGTTTCTCTCTCTGTCTTTCTCTGACACACTAATTCTTTCTCTCTCTCTCTCATACACTATGCACTTCCACCGCCACCATTTACTTTCAACACAGCTAGCCCGTCACCCTGCCACTTTACGGTCCTGCCTGCTACACAAGCGTCTCACCGACATACCGTGCTACCGTCCTGTCGACCAAGTCGTCCTGCCGCCATTCCTACTAAACTTTCTGTGAAATATTCCTGCGATATTCCTTGATTTTCTATTGTTCTCTGCCTCTACACTTCTTCCCCGCTCGATCTCTGGACACCGAACACACACGTCTTTCCCGCCTCGCCACACTTATCTAATCATGACAATGACGACGACAACCTTCCACACACTTACGTAATCACAGCCAAACACGCATGCACTCTACAATAACCAAACACATAACAGCTTCCCCCCAGATACACGCACGTATACCTACGTGTAAACAGAGAGAAAAAGTAAGTTACACGCATGATGTTGTAGACATTCATATTCATACTTACAAGTACATACACTTGTGTATGAACACACAGCTGCTTCCGATTTTCTGCATGTACGTACGTATGTCTTGTCTTTATATATGCATACATATGCACTACACACACACACACGCGCGCGCACACGATCACGCATATAGGTTTTTAATTTTTGTCACAATTGCAGCAATTTCGACCCCGCTAGAAGGATGAAAGACAAGGTCGACCTCGGCGGAATCTGAACTCGGAAAGTCGGACGAAATGACGTTAAATATTGAGTATCTAATGAGGGACTTATTTTAAACTATCTCTCTCTCACACACACCGACACACGCACGCGCGCGCGCATGCACGAGCGCTCGCACATATAATACACGTATATATAATGCATAAATGTAATATACGTGTATCATATATGCATATATTACACAAATAGGCGCAGGAGTGTGTGGGGTAAGTAGGTTTCTTACCAACCAAATGGTTCAGGATTCAGTCCCACTGTGGTGCCACCTTGGGCAAGTATCTTCTACTATAGGCATGAGCCGACCAAAGCCCTGTGAGTGGACTTGGTAAACGGAAACTGAAAGAAGCCCGTCATATATATATATATATATATATATATATATATATATATGTATGTATATATATATATATGTGTGTGTGTGTGTGTGTGTGTGTGTGTGTGTGTGTGTGTATATATGTATGCATGTATATATTTGTGTGTTTGTTTGTCCCCCCACCATCACTTGACAACCGATGTTGGTGTGTTTATGTCCCCGTAACGTAGCGGTTCGGCAAAAGAATCAATAGAATAAGTACTAGGCTTACAAAGAATAAGTCCTGGGCTAGAATTGTTCGACTAAAGGCAGTGCTCCAGCATGACCGCAGTCAAATGACTGAAACAAATAAAAGAATTAAACAATAAAAATAGCATAACAGTATACATGTGTGTGTGTGTGTATATATGTATTTATATATGTGTGTGTGTGTGTGTGTGTGTGTGTGTGTGTGTGTGTGTGTGTGTGTGTGTGTGCGAAATAGAAGAGAGAGAATTTGAGGAAAGTAACGGAAACGCTGCGGCTTGCGTTTTAATAAAATGATTTTTCAATGCTGGCAGCTTGGAAGTGGCAGCAATCCAGTTCAACAATGGCATTGCAGAATAATGGAACAACGGAACAACGGAACAACAGAACAACGGTGGGATGGTAAGAGACGTGTAGATAGGACTGTTTCATTAGACGTGAAATATAAAGAATGTGGTTTAATATACGGCGTTAGGACAAGTGGTCTTTACCGCTATATTTAGCAGAGAAGAAGAAGAAGAAGAAGAAGAAGAAGAAGAAGAAGAAGAAGAAGAAGAAGAAGAAGAAGAAGAAGAAAAAGAAGAAGAATATAGCACACGGTTGAGCGTGCATATGTGTGCATGAGTGTATATATCTATGTGTGTGTGTGTATGTGTGTGTGTATGTAGCTGTGTATATGTGTATGTTTGTATGTTTGTGTGTGCGTTGCAGCGATTGGATCTTTCGGATGTAGAACGAGGGAGAATGGATTGTTGTATTTGTGGCCAGCTCAGCCGGGTTTGATTGGTGTGTGTTTGTGTGTGTGTGTGTGTGTGCGTGTGTGTGTGTGGCTTTGTGCGTGAGAGAGAGAGGGAGAGAGAGAGAGAGAGAGAGAAAGTTAGTGTGTGTACACTAGTATATATATATTTATATATGTATATATATAAATATATATATATATATATATATATACATGTGTGTGTGTGTGTGTGTGTGTGTGCGTGTATGAATAATTATGTTTATTTATTTGCATGCGTCTGTGCGCAAGTGTGCATATATGTGCGTGTGCAATATATGTGTATGCGTGCATACGTGTGTATGCGTATGCATGCGTGTGTACGTGTGTGCATGCGTGTGTATGCGTGTGCAAGCGTGCGTGCGTGTGTGCATGCGTGTGTATGTGCGTGTAATCGTGTGTGTATGCGTGTGCATGCATGTGTATGTGTGTCCATGCGTGTGTTTGTGTGAGAATATGAGCTTGTGTTTGTGTTTATGCATGTGTATGTGAGTTTGTGCGAGCTTTTTTTTTGTGTGTGTTCATGCATGTGTACGTGTGAGTATATGCGCTTGTGTGTGTGTGTGTCTGTCTGTGTGTGTGAGTTTGAGTCTGTGTGCGCGCATGCGTATGCATGTGTGTGAACGTGTGTTCACGCATGTAGACATACATGCAACTACATTCAGTTTGAAAATGAAAGTAGGGTGCTGAAGTGAGTGGGTGGAGGGTAGCAATGGTGGTAGAAGCATTGACTATCATATTGGCAGAGAGAGTCGGACGACCGATAATGAAGGAGGGATAGCGTGAGAGAGAGAGGAGGAGAGAGAGAAAGAGGAGGAGAGAGAGAAAGAGAGAAATCAAGAGAGAGAAGTAGACGAAGCAGAAACAGTGAGTGAGGGAGAGAGAGTGGCATTGAAAGGTAGGGGTGGAAACGGATACGTGCATGAAATGTGTGTGGAGAGATGCGATTCTAGAGTAAACTTCGATATGGACAGATTGAAAGATATGCAGGTCATTGCATGTGTACTGAGAGAGAGAGAGGGGGGAGACAGACAGAGCGTATAAGTGAGTGAGAGGGAGCGAGAATGAGAGGAAGAGAGAGGATGTTAACTCTATGGGAGTTTTACAAGAGGTGAAGTGAGTGAGAGAGAGAGGGGGAGAGAAGGAGAGACAGAGAAAGACAGAATGAGAGTTTGTGTGAGAGAGAGAGAGAAAGACAGACAGACAGACAGACAGACAGACAGAGTAAAACAGAGAGAAAGAATAAGAGTGAGAGAGAGAGAGTGAAAGAAGTAGACTTATGGGAGTTTTACAAGAAATGGAGAGAGAGCGAGTGAGAGAGAGAGAGAGAGAAGGAGAAAGAGAGAGAGAAGGAGAAAGAGAGAGAGAGAAGGAGAAAGACAGAGAGAGAGAGGGGGGAGAAAGAGAAGTGGTTAGTTAGCAAGAAAGAAAGAAGTCGTACATGTATATATATATATATATATATATATATATAGGTCTATGTATGCTTATATATACATGTATATATGCATGTAGGCACTTACATGCGTGTATACACTTGGACAGACACACAGACTGAAAGAGTGATATAAAGAAAGCGATAGAGAGAAAGAACGAGAAAGTAAGATTATGTTGTATATGGGACGATAAAAATATTGGCGAGAAGACTCGGAAAGAGACGAAAGTGAGAAAGAAGGGCAGAAAAGAGAAGAAGATAGAGAAATAATGAAAGGAAGAGAAGGAACGGAGAAAGAAAGAGGGAGGGAGAGGAAGTAAGAGGGAAAGAGAGAAGTGAAATGGTGGAGAAGAAGAGAAAGGAGGGAAGAAAGAAAAAAGCGAAAGTGAAGAATGGAAAGGGTGAAGCATGGTCGTCGGAATCGGTTGAATAGGACATGTTGAAAGAAGTGGAGGGGTAAGGGAGATAAGTAGTTGGAAGTGATACAGGGAGCATGAGAGAGAGAGAGAGAAAGAGAGGGGGGAAGGAGAGAGAAAGAGTGAGTGAGAGGGAGAGAGAAAAAGAGTCGTTAATGCCGAGCTAGCGAGAGAGACTGAGAGAGATATAAAGAGACGTGTGTGTGTGTGTGTGTGTGCATATATATATATATATATATATATATATATATATATATATATTTATATATATATATATATATATATATATATATGTGTGTGTGTGTGTGTGTGTGTATATATGTGTGTGTGTGTGTATACATATGTGTGTGTGTGTGTGTTATGTATATACAGAGAGATAGAACGAGAGAGGAAGGTTGAAAGAGAGCGGAGAAGGTCGAGGGAGGAAGCTTTGTTTTGGCTTACACATGTGTGTTCGCGCGCGCGTGAGTGAGTGAGTGAGTGAGTGAGTGGGAGAAAGAGAGAGAGAGAAAGAGAGAGAGAGAGAGAAAGCTTAAATGCCGATGTGAGAGTGGGAGGGCAAATGCGTGAGTGCAAGTATGAGTGACAATGAATTCTGGAGTGAATGTGATGAGGATATTGGGGCGTGTTTGGGTCCATGTGTGTGTGCGTATGTGTGTGTGTGTGTGTGTGTGTTTGTGTGTGTGTATCTTTGTGTGGGTGTGTGGGTGTAACGGTTTGTGTGGTGTAACGGGTGGGGGTGGGGTGGGGGTGGAAACGGGAAAGGAGGAAGTGTGTCGAAGCAAGGGCCAGGCAAAAATATTGATTAGAATCTCATCTAATGTTGCTGAGACTATCCTGGGCTGATTGGCCAAGAGGAATGGGGGCAAAGAAGAGCTGGAGGAGGAAGAGGAAGAAAAAAAAAAACCTACCACCAACAACAAGAACAATAACAATAATAATAATAATAACGGGACAAATACCAAGATCAAGTAGGAGAAAGGGGACGAGAGAGGAGGAGGAGAAGGCAGAGAGAGAGAGAGGAAGATGTTAGTGATGAAGCAGCAGATGAAGAAACGAAATAGAGAAGGAAGGATTTCTGTTTGACAGCAGATAGAGGGAAAGCGTGGAGAGAAACCAATGATGGCGCATGTCAATGAGAGGGGCCGCGGCGGGAAAGAGTCTTGGAGCTTAAAGAAGAAATAGGATATTGGTGACAGAGGGAAGGAGTAGATGTGTAGAGGAGTACAAGAGTAGGACAAATGAAGAAAGGAGGTCTAGTGGGGGGTGGGGGGGGGGGATGCTGAAGTTATAATATAAAAACCAAAACAACAATTTCAGTTTTTTTTAAAGAGAGTGGCATGGAGAGATGGAAACGAAATTTGCAGTGAATAATAGATTGGTTGTGATTGGCTGGCAGTTGTTTCCGAAGACTTTGGGACAAGCATAAAGCAATATATATATTGTGTTTTAGTATATATTTGCATGTGCTGTAGGGGAGAGCCGACAAAATCGTTGGTGCGGCGAGCAAATTGTTTAACGGCATTTCATCAGTCTTTACGTTCTAAGTTCAAACGCTGTGCGTGCCTGCTTCCCCTCCCTCAGCATATATATGCTTAGAGTTTTGATACTGACCCCTTACGTATGTTTCTACGCACCCGAAATACATACAAACTTCATTTTAATGGCTCCGACGAAGCTATAATGTGCTGCACAAGCACTCAGCTCTCAGGGCACTGATTCTGATAGCAGAAGCAGCTGTAAACCAACGCAGTTTATCACATACTTCCTGTTCCTTGATATTCCATCAATTTCACACCGACCTTCCCCCCCCCCCCCAGATTCGTACACAAATATTTACTAACACAAATGCATGCAAATAAATCTAGGTTATACGTGTATGAATTCGTGGAGAAAGTGATAGGTTATGAGATAATAAGATGCAATTAAAGACAGAGAAAAATACGTATGGATATTGACTAGAGAGGAGAGACAGAAATGGTAAGTAGAACAACTAGAAGCAACGCTAATCAGTGTGTGTGTGTCTATGTGGACTTGTATGTGTGCGACATGTGTAATCTATATCTGCGCATACGTATGAGGTGGGGAACACAAATTGTCAGAGGTAATTTCAATGCTTTGCTATTGTATATTGCAAGTGTATAAATAAAGTAGATCCCAGCTGAGGATTCGGATAAATTATACATAGGATGAATTATCGAGATAAATCACAATAAAATCACCAAGGAAATTTTACAGCTTAAAATTCTACTGATATTGGTCTTCGGCAAGCTCCGAACATAATTGTATTATCCCTAACAAGCCGTGTAAATAACCTTCTTAGAACAGAATTAGCACCAACCAAACATCGCTTTAACAGCTTACACGTTATATGGTCGTAATGTACTGAACACATGACGACCTCACTGAAATTCTACGTAATTCGTCTAATGGCTATTGTGCATTGTAGTTCGTTGTTCGCCGTTCCGGTTTCAAATCCTTGCGATGTTTTGTTTATATTTTATAAAACTAAATACAACCCAGATGCGCAAAAAGAATTAAAAGAGCGAGAATGATTACAATAATAATAATAATAATGATAATAATAATAATGATAATGATGATGATAATCTTTTCTACTATAGGCACAAATCCTGGTCTCCACACGGTGTAAAATTAACGTCAGAACTCGAACCAATCCGGCGACGCTACACAAAGAAGATCGTCTCAATGCTACATGTCAGATGCTAGGAACAATTCAAAAAGGTAACACCCTAGAGCCTAGAAAGAAGGTGGCAAAGATAGGCAATGTTATATATCTGGAAGATGCTGGAAGATGCTGGAAGAACTTGTACGAAGCTCTACCATTGGAAATTACACAGACAGTAGAAATGGCGGCATTGCATAGTGCCAAGACTGCAACATTGCCATCAAGATACAGTACTAGATCCTGCAACAGCTATACGATATCTTCCCCCCAAAAGCTTGAGAGAACCTCATTGAGTGAATGTAACTGTTTTCGGAACAGACCTGGGTCTCTTCCTATCAAGAGTTCCAGAAGAGCCTATCTCATGTCAGGAAATGCAGTTAAGGGCAGCAGTATCAATCACTAAATGCTTCGTATCAGAGGAGGTTTCCAGAAGTGAAATTGTAGCAAAGCTAACGGTGTTGCTCCAGCATGACCGCAACTACCGAGCTGAAAGTAGTAATAGATATACCAGATATAGGATACATGCACATACTAGGCTAGATAGCAGGCAATGATATCTTTCTGAACCCACCAACACCACCACCACCACTATCACTACC
>NC_142946.1:44587276-44617276 GCF_046866305.1 Octopus bimaculoides
AGGACATGTTGGAAATGATTGAAGTCAGTCATGCGTGAATAGTACAGGTGACAATTAATTTGTTCTCAAAGAAGAAGATTAGCAGAAATAGGTAATAGCTAGAAACGTGAATCAAATGTAAGCCAGTCTGATTATTAGGAGCTTACATATCTTATAAACTCTTCCGCCTGTGTTTAAAATACTCGTCTGTCATGCCGATGTAGTTCGACAGTTGATTGTACAGAAGAAACATCTAAAAGAATTGATTGTGACATTGTGCGTCTAGGGGAGATAATTCTGTTGAAAAATATATTTGTAATGGAAAAATCAAAAAGGAAAAAATTCAAAAGTGATGAAGCACACGAATATTAACGCATTCGATATCATTTCCTTCTCTTTTTATTTGGATATTTCTTATTTCATTTCATTTATTTTTTGCTGCGGTATTTGCTACTTGGTAGTGGTGGGGTCGGGGTTGGCAAAAAAAAAACTGAGGGAAAAATAAAAGCTGAAATATTTTAAGTTTACGAGAGAATTCCATTTAAAGTATCTGACATTAAAATTCTGAATTTTTAAAGAAACTGAATAGAAACAGTAATCACTTTTGACGGAATAATAACCATATAACCACAAAATGATGATGATGATGATGATGATGATGATGATGATGATGATGGTGACGACGATGATGATGTATAACTAAAAAATAATAATATTTCAGATTCCTTTGTGGAATATTTGAATCGAATTCTTCCTTTAACACCTAGATAATTCTCACAGAAAAACATGTAATTAAGAAGGATGCCGTGAAATCAGCTCCAATTTCATTAATGAATCACATTTTAATGGCCCGTCTGGAATTATGAAAACAAATTCAGGTTATCTAAATTTCTATTTTCCTTTTATTATTCTAATTTTGTAATTATTATTATTATTATCATTATTATTATTATTATTATTATTATCATTATTATTATCATTATTATTATTATTATTATTATTATTATTATTATTATTATTATTATTATTATTGCCTTTGCATACCTTCTAACGCTGGAGATGTATTACAGTGTCAGCTGTTCACTACCAGCGAACTAAGGTAACACCTCTTATTTTTCGAGCACCTTCCGTAGTATTCGAGCGGTTCCAAGCAGTACTGTTTTCTAAAAGTGCTCCACCCTTATTGCAGCCCCTATTTGCTCCACGTATTTCTCGAGATGTTTGCTCACTGTTCCCAGGGATCCGACAATTATTGGTACTACCGCTACCGTTTTCATTGACAACAACTGCTTAACTTCCCAAGCTATCCTTGTTTATTTTTATTTTAATCATCTTACTTTGAACTTGTATGGATAATAACTTACTAAATTCTGGTGCCTCAAATTAAGTACCAAATTCATCTGAATCTAAATTTTTGCTGAACTCATATATGTATGCATATATATACATGCATACATACACACACACACACACACACACACGCATGCTAGCGTTAGTAAAGTGAGATTCAAAACGAGCAACTTGAAGTGGTAAGTCAGAAAGTGGGTAGCAGTGAAAGAAAGAGAGAAAGAAAGGAAGATAAATGACAGAAATTGAAAAACTGTGAATGAGATTAATGCGAAAATTAAACACAGGAAAACGAAAACAAGACAACCCCCAAAAATGGCGGGGGAAAGCTACAAACAAACAACGGAGAGCTTATATTGCTGTAAAATAAATACAAGCATGTATATGTGTATGTGTGTGTGTGTGTGCTTGTGTGTGTGCGGACTTGTGTGTATATGTGTGTGTGTGTGTGAGAGAGAGATCGTTTTTGTACTGTGCTGACAGTATCCAAATAGGCCTCGCCACATTGTACACTCCTTTGTGTAGGTGCGCGAGTTAGCAACGTAAATCAAGCCAACTGCAGCCGCAGCCCAGCAACCAACATGTCAGAGTCACACAATAGAAAAACCATTTTTTTTCCCGCCTTTCGCCACAATAACCGACATCACAGCCATTGCCTAAACATTGAAGTCCGCTCATTGACGCAACACTAAATACTGAATACATATTCATAATAGTTACTTACGTTGACCGCATTATCTTATCATAGGTTTATCTATCTATCTATCTATCTGTTTTTACGCACACACATACGTACGATATACAAGCACAGAGTCGTGCATATATACATACATATATACATACATATATATATATATATATATATATATAATATATATATATATATATATATATATATATATATATATATATATATATATATATATATATATATATATATATATATATATATATATATATATATATATATATATATATGTATGTATATATATATATATATATATATATATATGTATGTATATATATATGCATGTGTTTATCTATGTATGCATACATTATGCATGTATCACTCTCTCTCTCTCATTTTCTCTCTCTCTCTCTCTCTCTCCCTTTCTCTCTCTCTCTCTCTACATATATATATTGCGTTACATTAAATAATAGCATTAACACCACGTAATAAATACATAACCAGACACCAAACTGAAAGCGAAGGTCACCAAATCCTCATCAGGGGGTCAAACGCAATTTATATGCATATACATATATATATGTATATATGTATTCATATATATAAATATGTATATGTATTTGCAAGTGTATACACATGTGTATATGCGTGTATGTAAATATACAACCGGACATATATTTTACGTCATGTAAATATTGCTCGAACATTTCGAGTCTGTTTCTTTTTCGGATATATGATCCACTGTTGACGATCTCTCTCTCTCTCTCTCTCTCTCTCTCTCTCTCTCTCTCTCTCTCTCTCTCTCTCTCTCTCTCTCTCTCTCTCTTGTGTACGTGTGTTTGTACTTCTGTGTGTGTGCATAATTCACAACAGCTCTTTCCATAGCATTTTATTGATGCCTTCTTCACGTGATTTTAAGCATAGATACATACGGAACTTTTGTTTTCATTGTGGATACATTCCTTTCAATATGGAAGGTTAATTCTTCGCTCTCTTATATTATTGAAAATATTTCAGTGTATATACCTGTTCGTACATACAGCTAAAGACTGGTTGACAATCACGGAAGAAGGAGGGAGATTATAGTGCAATTTTAGTACTTCCCTGAAGTGGAAAGAATTTAGGCTCAGTTTGAATGCCTATAGTTTGGTTAAGACTAGACTTTCAGTTATTTATTTTAAGCATTCAAATGTAACCAAGCAAGCTAACGCTGAGCTTGTCATTTACTTTAAGAATGTGTGTGTTCCTTCGTTTTTTATATCTTGTTTTGTACGGGTTAGCAGATAATTCAGTATAAGGTTTTTTAACATAATGTCGCATTCATTTACTTGAGATAAGAGATAAATTTGGACGAGTGGATATATAAGCTGGCGTATGCAGTACCAAGGTTGTACATTTTTGGATAATAAGTAAAATACAGAGTCTGATGTCGTAAACATAGCACATTCACGGAAATGCAGAAGATTTAGTGTAATGTAATACGAAATTTTATATCTTTTTATTAAAAACTTTGTAATCTATACAGCAGAGTAATTTTTTTTCCAAAGTTTAAAAATGTTAAGAATGTTTTGTCCACGTGTGTAGAAACGCATTTGTTGAAAGAAGGGTATATTAGGTGATATTTCTGAATTTGTCTTGAATTTGAGTTTATTATATTTTCTGTTCTTTTATGTATCCAAGTTACCCGATGGGTTTTCTATATCGTAATGCTTTGAAACATCAGTGAACGGAGCTTTATTGGAAACCAAGCTTAACTACAAAGTGGACCGAGTCACATTAAATATTGCTACGGTGATTGGAGAATATATATGTGCAGTTTAACACATCTGGTTTCCTGCACCGAGAGAACTGTGAGATTTGGAAGTTGAAAGCAGCTTCAAAAGAGTTTACTATCTGGGGGTCAGAACAGACACATATATTTGTGTTGAATGACACAAAATAAAAAAATATAGAATCCCGATTTAAATCTATCAATATGCTATTTATTTAGGTTTCAGGGCGTTACGAGGGCGTTTCAACACATACCATGATTGGTAATTATATGGGAATACTGACTGTAAACAGTGAAGATCTAGTTAGTTCTACGATATTGCTCACCACCGTCAAATTCTTTGTGGAAACGGAAAGTTTTCAATGTTTCTCAATCCAAGTGCTACAGTTATACAATATGTTTTCTCTAGTGTATATAATTATATCGATTTCCAAATCACTGATAGGTGAAAAGGTCTTTTCGAATCCAATGCATCAATCAACAGAGGTCATGAAGTTAATAGGTAATAGCTTTGGATATCAAATTTTCAGTTTCCTTTGTTTTGTGCTGATTTCGACTGTTTTGGAAATGTTCCAAAAGGAACAACAGGATGTTGCTTCGATTTTGGAATATATCTTATCGATGATACAGTTGCTGAACATTTCCATATCAATTTTGGTTGGTTTGAGTATTGTTCTTGCGTGTATGCCAGTAAAACTGAGTTTATGGTGCTATGGTCCTTAAAAGTAATGTATGGGTTTTGCAATAAGACGTATTTCACATGCTTTTATTATTGTAACTCTCGTACAATTTAGACAATTCGCTAGAAAAGCAGTGATAAATTATAATCTCGAACAATCTCTTCAAGTTAATTGGAATTTAGACTTTGTTGCATATCCAGAGCTGCTTACTTTAAAATGCCACAACAAATACAAGTCCATCCATCTATCCGTCGACAGATACATGCATATAGACATACAGAAAGCATATTAAGAATACATACACATGCATGTGGTGTATATGTGGGTGTGTGTGTGTGAATATATATATATATATATATATATTCATACAAGGTGTGGCGAATACATTGTCGTTTAAATTACGCAAAAAGGAAAATAACGCTGACATCTCATATTGATATATATTTACTAAAATTACATAAAAATATCTTGAAATACTAAGGATAAATTTATTCAATAAAAACCTGCACAGCTTAATAAATGGTTCAGCTCATGCACAAAATCTGCTTCGTGGATGCATCGAGGACCAACATTAAGGACAATTTGATCAATTCCCATATACGTGGTCTGATCAATAAACATCAAGTATGGTGACATAGTAACGAAACTAAAGCAAGTCGAGTGAAGCCCCTTGGCACAGATAAATCCTGAACTCTGCTATACATGTGCACTAAGTGTTCATGTTCTCGCTCACTTCCATTGTATATAGCAGTGCTTTGAAGGAACGTCTGTCGCTTGTGATCGTCGCATTGAACATGTCGGAGATAGGTCAGCAGAGAATCTGTGTCAGATTTTGCCAAAAGCGTAGGGTTACTTGCTCAGGGGCCTACGCAAGGTTTTCAAACGGTTTTCAACGTTCTCGATGCAATCAAAGAGATTTTGTGCAAGTGAAATCCGAGTGTACTTTTGGTCTGCTGAAAGCAGTTTTGGCACAAAACGTGGCAGACACGCGTCTCGTACCCAAATCAACAGTGATAATAGAGTGAACTGAACCGTAACTAATCTGCACATCCTCTGATAACTCACGGATGGTAATTCGATGATTTCCTCTCACAGCTTCCAGCACATCTGTGATGATTTTCTCAGTTCTTCTGGTTTCGGGTCTTCCAGGACGTTCATCAATATCGACATTTTTCGGCCATCTTGGAAACGTCTGAACCACTCGTACATTCCTTCCTCACCATACAACTTCTACAACTTTGTGTTAGCCATTGAGGCCTCTCTGACATGGTCAATGTGACGATCACACGCTACACACCTTCCTTCCAAGCACTGTTGTAAATAATAGAAGTGAGCTAGAACGTTAAAACTTAGTGCGCATGCACAGAAGATTTCAAGGTCAGTCTGTACCAGGCGGCATCACTCTGCGTGCTTTAGCTTCGTTACTATGGTAACAGTCCGGATATTATTGATTAGAACTCGTATTTTCTAACATCGGATGCGCGCGGCTTAGTGGTTAGGACGTTGAACCCATGAAAATTGCGCTTTCCTAGTCTGGGTGATGGGCTGTGTTCTAGAATAAAGCACTTCATGTGTGTGTTTGTGTGTGTGTGTGTGTGTGCGTGTGTGTTTGTGTGTGTTTCTGTGCGTGTGTAGAGTGAGAGACAGAGAAAGAGTTAGAGACGGAGAGAGAGAAAGATCGAGTGACCTACATTTCAAAATGATTATAGATATATACAGGTATATGCATACATAGATACAAATATTACGTATATACATGTATATATATATATATATATATATATATATATATATATATATTGCTATTGTTAATATTAATATATACCCAGATATTATCACCATACATACTCGATGAATGAATTGAGATTCTATCCGATAGGAACAAGTCTATGCAGGAAACGCATGTATGTGACGTTCGGGTATATCTATGGATATGCCTTTGTGTGAGGGCATAACTGTGTTTGTTTGCGTATGTCTAATTTATATTTGGTTTTGTTTCCTGCCCGCGCAAATATAACACTTATATTGCATGTATGTCTACCAATCTACTCGGCATTTCGTCCATATGTATGTATGTATGTATGTATGTATGTATCTATCTATCTATCTATATATATATGTATATATATATATATATATATATATATATATATATATATATATATATATATATATATATATATATATATATATATATATATATATATATATATATATATATCAGGACGTCTATCAAAGAATCCACCTAAAACATATATATATATATATATATATATATATATATATATATATATATATATATATATATATATATATAACTCATATACACACAAGCAAATGCATATATATATATATAGACATTCATGTATATACGTATAAATACGGCTGGATAGAAACATAAAGGCATCTCTGTCTACTTATATTTATACGAATATGAATATATATATATATATATATATATATATATGTATATATATGTTTGTGCGTGTATTTGTGTGTATGCACCTATGCATGTATGTGCATGTTGTGTGTGCTCGTGTGTTCGCGTATGTGTGCGTGTGAATGCATGTGTGTGTTTGTGTGTGTGTGTGCGTGTACGTATGCGCATGTATTGCATGTTTTCCCCCAAATCCTTGAAAATATACATGAACGCTTTTACAGACAGATAACTATCGCGCCTCAAAGCGAAGCCTAATAGAGATAGCCAAACCGTTTCATCTCAACAAAGAAATGAAGCTGGATACAACACTGAAATTCAAACCAATTTTCATCTCCTGGCATATATACATATATACATTCCTTTCATATCTGTTTATGTGTGTTTATATATATATATATATATATATATATATATATATATATATATATATATATATATATGCACACATATATTCACATATACATATATATAGACATTTATATAAATATATGCCTATAGATGCGTGTATGTATGTACGTTGGTACGTATGTATGTAAGTGTGGTACGTATGTATGTAATTTATGATGTATGTATGTTCCTGTGTATGGTTAGTACACACCTACAGATACACTCACGCACATACACGTGAGCGAATATATATGTATATCGATATATAAATGCGTATCACAACAAATATGATAACGCATTTCAAGTTAGTTTCGTACGATATTAAAAGATCATATCTCTAATATACTGAGAACAGGCAATCATGTAGCAGTGCCCTTATTTATGAAATATATGCTCATATGTACATATATATATACATATATATATATATATATATATATATATATATATATATATATATATATATATATATATATATATATATATATATATATATGTATATATATGTTTATACACACCAGTATCTATGTATCGGGTACGGTTTACTTTGCCTTTTTATCCAAAATTTCCCACTTGGATATTAAGATTGTTGTTGTTGGTTTTGATGTTGTTGTTGTTGTTGGTGGTGGTGGTGGTTGTTTCGATGGTGTTGTTTGCGTTGTTTTTGCCATTGTTGTTTTTGTTGTGGTTATTGTTGTTGCTGTTGTTATTGCTGGGCTAAGGGCCAAGTGTTGACCGAGAAAACAGACCTAATAAGAATTGCGAGGTCGTTAATTGGACGAGAAGCCTGCTCACTGCGTGGATATATGGGTTCAAACCGTTCACTTTTCTGCATATCCGAGGACGTTACTGAACATTCCGTCAACCGTGTGACAATTAATCGCACGTGCTTCAGCATGGCCGCAGTCAAAATGACTGAAACATGTAAAACAATAATAGAATAATATATGTTATAGAGGTTGTCCCCTGTTTTATCTACTCTGCTTTTCGAACGCTTGGGACAAGACGTGACTTCGTTAAAACAGTCGTTCCCGATTATATAAACGTTCAAACAGGAAATAGGAAATTTAGAAAAATGCAAATAAAAGAGATACCCACAGACACACAGACACAAAATTCCCCAGAAATCGATAAGTTACTTGTTTTGCGACTAGTTTGTATGTTGAGTATTATTAATTTTATTTCTCTCCTGTTATTTTTGCTGACGTTTTCTTTGTGTGGCCGTATTTAATCCAGCGTGAATGTTTTATTGGTGATATATACATGCGTACACACTTATGTACACAGGCATATTTCAAACACACACGGTCGCGCGTGCGCACACGTGGGTATATATTCTTTACATTTGTGTTTAAATATGTAAAACATATATGTTCTTACATAAGTACCAAAGCGTATAAGCGTATGATTGTGTATTTATAGATATATATACATATATATATATATGTATATATATACATATATGTATATATATATATATATATATATATATATATATATATATATATATATATATATATATATATATATATATATAGATATATATATATATACATATATATATATGCATGAATATATATATAGATTTATGTATATATACATATATTTATGTATATGTATACATGTTGACATATATATAAATATATATATATATATATATATATATATATATATATATATATATATTTACATATATAAGCATATATATATGTGTATTGACGCATATATATACACGTGTGTGTATACGTGTATGTGTGTATATATACTTATGTATATATGTATATATATATATATATATATATATATATATATATATATATATATATATATATGTATGTATGTATACACACATACCGAGAGAAGTACGAAACACTTTGGGTTGAGTACAATAGATTATTCAATGCTATGCTTACGATTATATACATACATAGAGGGATATATTTCCCTTACACACACACACACACACATACACACACACACACAAAGATATGCACACAAGCACACACACATATGTAGACAGGATTTAAAGTTTTTAAATTTTATATATACCGTATTGAGTTCTTTCTCCGCTGAAAAGCAAAGTACGTCATTGGAATTCCATCAGACATTGCATACATACATACATTCAAACATACATACATACAAACGTACATACATGCATGCATACATACATACATACATACATACATTCACACATGCATATGACATACATACACAGGAATGAATACATGTATGTTTTTTAATGAATATACATATCTACATTATTAATAATGACACATATATATATATGTGAGTATGTATACATATATATCTATATGTATACGTATATACATATATATATTAATATTTATATACATATATATGTGTATATATAAATGTGTATGTGTGTGTGTATCTTTGTCTGTATGTATTATCTATCTATCTATATATCTATCTACCTATATGTGTATATATATATATATATATATATATATATATATATATATATATATATATATATATATATATATATATATATATATATATATATCAATACGTGTGTGTGTAAGTATATATGCGTGTGCCTATATGTGTATATATAAGTATATATGTAAATGTATGCATATATCTTCATTTATACATACATATTAAGACATGTTTACCTATCTATATATTAATATACACATAATAGTACATATATACATAAATTGTAGAAAAATCCTGGGTATTTTTTGTGATTGTGCGGATGTTTACTATTATTATTATTATTATTGTTATTATTATTATTATTATTATTATTATTATTATTATTATTATTATTATTATTATTACCATCGCTATTATTGTTATTTCTCAAAATAGTGCGTTAGTTTATTTGATATTTGTCCAACATTTTTCGTCTTTCGTGTTTTTGTTTCACAGCAATATCCATCTCGTTCTTCTTCTACATCCGTCTAAAATATAAAATATCCGTATGATTTGAAAAACAAAATGAAAATTATAAAGAAGAAAACGTTATATTCCTTTTTCACCATTCTGCTTATTTCTTTGTTTCTTGGTTTTTATTTCATTTTAATAATAAACATTCAACAATTTCAATACGAAATTGTTTTTGAATATCATTTCGGATTTGATATTTGTATAAATATTTTTATCGGTTGATTGATTTGTTTAGATCGATATTTTATATTCCTTGCCCCAAAAAATAGAATCAATAAACGAGTTTTGCTTTTCGACTGGAAATATAATCTGAAATACCGCTATGAACAATAAGCAGTGAAATTGTTTGTAAAAAGAACAGACAAACTCTTGTATGTACATTCCTACATACACGCACTTGCCCCTTCATACGCACATACATACATTCATATGAATGTATAAATGTGTATACACACACACACACCCATACACAGACACACACATATATATTGTATATATATATATATATATATACCTACATATAAATGTAAGTATGTATATATATATATAGTTATACAGACACACACACACACACACACACACACACACACACACATATATGTACATCAAAGTCTAATAATGTTTCAAATTACAAATCAAGGTGCATAATATGTTTGTGATGAAATAGTAATATTAGTAGTGTTGTTGTTGTTGTTGTTGTTGTTGTTGGTGGTGGTGGTGGTGGTGGTGGTGGTGGTGGTGGTGGTGATGGTGCTGGTGGTGCTGGTGGTGCTGGTGGTGGTAGTAGTAGTAGTGGTGGCGGTGGTGGTAGCAGCAGCAGCAACAGTAGTAGTAGTAGTAGTAGTAGTAGTAGTAGTAGTTTCTGTTGTTGTTTTTGCTGTAGTAGTAGTGGTAGTAGTAGTAGTAGTAGTAGTAGTAGTAGTAGTAGTAGTAGTAGCAGCAGTAATTAGAAGAATGAAAATAATATTCCTTTCTAGCATAAGCAGGAAGCCTGGAAATTTGGTGGACGGAAGGAAGTCGATTACGTCGTCGCCACAGCTCTTTTCGTAGACCCGGAAAAGATCATAGTTAAATATGACCCCCGTCGCATTTGAACTCAGGACATAATACTGGAAAATATTACGCGAAGCATCTTGTCCGACGTGCTAACGATGCAGTCGAAAATGGCGATTAACATTATTGGCCATTTGGTTTTAACACGGTGGGGGTAGAGTACATAAGGAAAGAAGAATGAAAGGAATTTGGTTTTTACAGAAGGTGAAACGGTTAAAACGAGAGAACCGATGAAACTCTGTTAATCTTTCGATGATATTCCATAATGTAACAGAAAGAGAACTATAATATAATAGCAAGAACGGTTTCCATCAAATCGAAGACAACCATTCTGAGATAAACGTTCTTACCCTGCTAACCACACCAGTCCCTTTACCAGAGAGTCACCCGACGGACAAATACCACGTGTCGATCCTTGAAAAAACTGCTATGAATCGATTTTTAAGATAGCCCCAGTTGATAAGGGAACCGTCCATCACTTGATAGCTGAAGATCAACATACAAATTCTTAAATAAGCTATGCTCAGACACGGAATTTTTTGCAATAAGTTATTTTTCAGAATGTCGAATAGGAGTTCCAGAGCATCTCTGAATTCATCATCACGTTCCCCCCCTCTTATTCTGTATAAAATGCGAAACTGAATACCCTTCGACAAGGCATGACGTAGAATGTCCACTTCGACGGCCAAAATCTCTCTTAGGCCATTATTACGTTTGCCCTCCACTGGCTATCTATAGAATGAGAGAGTTAATTTTCAAGCAACCACACTAACTGTTAGAAAAATTGTAGTGAGCACTTTCCAGCATTTTAAATGTTAAGTGACATATCTGAGCTTTTAGTTGTCACAGGAGTGCAGTTTGATCAAAGAAGCCCGCCGCAGAAGTTGTTTAACATGAAAGGCGGCAACTGTTCACCCTCGTTACTGATCAGAAATTCCTAATGCTGTTTCACCTCAGGGTCTATTTCCTTCGAAACCGTATCCAGGGCCTTTTGCAGTGAACACAGAACCTTTCACTCAGGTATGGCTAGTAGATTGAGTCGTCATGTACATACTTGTTCGTTAGCTTACTACACCTGTTGTCGTTTAGCCTCTGTTTATTTGAGATAGAGCAATCCTGTAATCAATTGAGGTCAGGCTGAGATTCCCACGTATAAATCTAAAAGTACATTGCTTTAGACATCTTACTTTCCATTCCGTGCTGTACAACATATCGGGCGGTTTGGGACAGTTTCAGTAATAAATCAGTTACGTTTTAAATTGTTTGCTAGCTCTCGGCTCGGCTCCCTTTTATTTCTAGTGAAATGTGACCCAGTGAGTTGTCCCCTACGATAATTTCACAAGGTGTAAGGTAACCAATTCTGAAAGAAAAAATTAAAGGAGGAAAACAAAAACTAGATATTAAGCTCCCAATGAAAGAACTGTAACAATATTTTATTTCAGTTCCTTATGCCCTCTTTTAAATTGGCCATAACTTTGTCAGAAAGGTAAGAACCGCTCTTATAACGCCTTGAAGTCCTCCGCAGATGTGGTCGAGATAAAGAGAAAGAGTCAATGAAATGAGTAACCACGACGAAGGTGTTTACGCTTTGTAGTCCTTCACAGACTTGAAGTAAGAGAGAGGGGAAGCAAAGAAATGAGTGACCATGACAAATGGTGTTGTTACTGCTCTTTCACTTTCGTAAAACAGAGTGGACTCTAGGCTACAGGTTCGCAAGGATCAATTAATAGCAGTGATGGATTAAAACTGAGTGATGGATTAAAACGCTATTTCACTTTATCGACATATTTAATCCTTTTAGGAAAGTCATAAAGGCTACGACATCATATTCTATCGCACTTCTCTATAAATACATGATCATGTACAACGAAAAAAATTTAAGAACTAACTAAATCGATATTATGTGTAATATTAAGAAAATAGTTTTTCAATTACAGTCAATTTCAGCGATGGTGTTCTAACAATAGTTAACGGAAGCAAAAATAAAAATGAAATACACAAAATCAAATGAAATAAAAATAAAATGCGGTTTTGTAAAAGAGATAACGCAAACTAGAGGAGGACAATATCAAAATATATTGAGGAATATTGCGGTAGTGATATAATATTACTTAATATTTTCCAGTGAGATGAAGATAATATATAATTACAGTTTGTTATCACGCATGTAATTTGATCGGTGCGAATATCTAATTTTAGAAAGGTATATAATGTGAAGAAGTAGGAGAAGGAGAAGAAGAAGGAAAAGAAGAAGATGATGATGATGATGAGGATAGAGAAAAATAAAAAGAAAACAAAGAAGAAAAAGATGAAAAATGAAGAAGGGTTGAAGGAGGAGAAAAATAGCAATAATAAAATAACTAATAATAAAGTGTTATTTAGAAGCGAGAGAAGAGTAAATACGAGATACACTGCTCTGCTAGAAAATACCGCTTCCTATTCTATTTCCCTCCTACTCGGTTTTGCTTGTTGTGGAACAGTTTTTAGACAAACATTTTCTCAGCTTCTTGGCTGATGCCTTTGGGAGTTTCCAGTTTAGACGTGTTTGTCCACCAAACAAGACTACGAAATACAACTCATTTTCTTTTCGTGTTTTTTTTCCCTCCCTCCCGCAGGATATTGTCAGCTTGCTAGTGTCTGCAATATCCTGATAAAAAGGAAGAGAAGGAAGAATTAGACGCCAATAGAACAAATAAAAATGCGACAAAGTGAAATGTCACAGCCTCTGGCTTTTAACCAGAGGATTTCTGCTTGTCGTTGCTGTCTGTCTCTCACGTCATCACTTGGGAGAACATAGATGACAGCTTGAACAACAAAATTTGTTGAAATTCTAATCTTAATCTGCCTTGCAGGAAATATGCTTCTTTCAAATAGCAAACCATATATTTTATGCTACTCGATTTTAAGCTGTTTTTTTTTTAATTTTTACGTCGAATTCCTGTCATGCCTTTATTATTGTCAAATTGTTCAGCATTCTTTTCTGATATTTATTTATCCATTTCTTTCTTTCTTTTTTTTCTTTTTTTTTTTCTATTTTGCTATGTCTTGTCTTTCTTCCTTGTCCTATTCCTCCAAGAATGATCTGAAAGAAAATATTGACTCAAGACTTTACCATATTCTCATTGCAGAAAACTAACATCTGGAAAGAGGTCTTGAAAATGGAACAGACATTTTGCCCAGAAGCATACAACTTTCTCCCGTTTACTCTCAAGAAAAGAAAGGCAATATGCATTCATTTTAAAGAAAAGCTTAATTTCCACTTGTCTTTCGGTATCAAAATACACAAAGATTTTAAAATGAAGTTCCCAAAACTGACATACACACACACACACACACACACACACACACACATATATATATATATATATATTGATATTAATACAAAAGGTTTTCGGTCGTTTTTAATGCTGCAGGCTTCATTGAAATTGAATGAACAGAAAACGCGTAGCCAACGCTTCCATTGCAAGAGTTTAAACTGTGGCAATATAATCTGCTGCTATAGTTTAGCTATATCGTACACAGCAATGTGGAAACCTTTATGAAGTTGCATGACATGTTAGTAATTGCAGCCATATACACCTGCAAATCATACGCTGTCTCCTGGCAAAGAAAACCAGGTTGAAAAATAAAAACCTTGATGAAAATAGATCTGAAGAAACGTAGGTAGTGTTCAACGCATGCGCTGTCTTTGATTAAATGTCCCTCCACTATCGATGTTGGCCTGCGTTCAATAACAACCATCACAACAGCAGCAGCAGCAACAAAAGACAAGAGCAACAGCAGGGGCGGAAAGAACGATCTGTATGGTAAATGTAACCGTTTTCTGAATTGAGATACGACTTCTAAATGACCGATGTGTGTACACATGCAAACACACCCTCACACACACACGCACGCACACACGCGCGCGCGCGCGCAAAAACACACACACACACACACACATATATATATATATATATATACATATATATATATATATATATATATATATATATATATATATATATATATATATATATATATATATATATATACATATATATATATATATTCATATATATACGATGGGCTTCTTTCAGCTTCCGTCTACCAAATCCACTCACAGAGCCTTGATCAGCTGAAGGCTATAGTAGAAGACACTTGCTGAAACTGCCACGCAGTGGGTCTGAACCCAGAACCATGTGGCTAGAAAGCAAGCTTCTTAGCACACCACCACACAAATACACACATACACACACACACACACATACATATATATTGGTAATTATGTGTTCACCTTGTCAAATTATTTCATCATTTTCTTTCATCAGACTGAATCTAAAATATGTCTGGCTTATAGAATGACAACTGAGTCATCAAGTCTACATCATCTCAGCTTCCAATACACATTTCCATTCAAATCTATTTGCCTTTCTCGTGCGTCACATTTGAAAAGAAAAAAGAAAAGCAGCCATGAGCGAAGACACAATTTACAGTTGCACTCTTACTTACAATTAATAGTATTTATGTCAACCGAAGAAATAGTCAATGAGAAAGTAATTCCAATATGTACTACGCCTCGTTGGGAGAGACACCACGGTAGTATTAAAAACGTGCTTGCTATAGCAGATATGTTTTTCTTTTGCAAGGAAGAAATGAATAAACTAAATAAAAATCAAATAGCCATGACAAGAAAAAGTAGATAACAAGAGAGAAGAATGGTTCGATGTATTTATGGCAATATTATCGTTAAATAGCATTATGGTCTCGTGAATTCGTTCGTCTACTCCGTCCAGAATAAAAGATAATTTCTTTTAGTGTTACTAGCAGACTGACACAGATTCCGATAAAGAAATATAACAGACGAAGTGACAATAACACACAATACTTAATAATAGGTGTATATGCATGCATGTGTGTATGTATATATATATATATATATATATATATGTGTGTGTGTGTGTGTGTAAATGTGTGTATATATACATGTATATGTATATACATATATACATATATATATATGCATGTTTGTATATTTATATTTATATATATCTGTATACATCTACATACAAATGTATGTGTATGTATGTATGTATGTATGGATGGATGGATGTATAAAAATGTTTGCTCATTGGAAGAAATGTGTGTGATATTATGAAAATGAAGTGACTTCAGTATGTTACCTCATGTTGCGTACTTATCGATAAGACAGACATTTTCATATATATATATATATATATATATATATATATATATATATATATGCACACACACACACATACAACACACAACACACACACATATACATATAATTCTATATATATATATATATATGTATATATCAAATCGAAAAACATAATGTTAGAACTGAATAATTAAAAACTTGTGATTATTAACGTATGACGATATGAAAAGAAATTATGAAATGGAGACGAATTTGAGATTAATTGTCTCATTTAAAAAGACTAACATGGCCGCTGATTATTTCGACACAGATTTTTAAAATGACTTAAAATTTCCCAAAGGAATATCAGAAACTTAGTTCAAAATTCCAACACGTTTCAAGCACGTAATTTCGGGTTCAATCTCACTGCGCGTCACATTTGTCAAGTGCCTTCTACTACTCTAAGTCCCGACCGATTAATTACCTTGTGAGTGAATTTGGCAGACAGAAACTGTGGTACACCCTCGTATACGTATATATACAAAGGGTTACACCGTATACTTATGTGTCTGTCTGTCTCTCTTTCTATCTCCCTATCCATCCATCCATCCATCCATCCATCCATCCATCCATCTATCTATCTATCTATCTATCTATCTATCTATCTATCTACCTATATACCTATCTACCTATATAACTACCTATTTATACAACTTTCTTTTTTTCTTTCTCTCTCTCTGTCTCTGTCTCTCTGTCTCTCTCTCTCTCTCTATATATATGGGAGGGGTGAAATATATACATATAGAGGGAATTATGCAGATGAGCAAATTAGATACATTAAACATAGATATACGTACACACACACTCACATCACGAATACACACACACACACACACACACACACACACACACGCATACATACATATATGCCTATATACATACATATATATATATATATATATATATATATATATATATATATATATATATATATATATATATATGCTGCGTGTCTTCGTACTTGTCTGTCCACACCTGCGTTTCACAACCGGTGCTGGTTTGTTTATGTCCCTCATCTTAGCGGCTCAGCAAAAGAGACTAGAGAAGTACCACACTTAAAAAATAAGTACTGAGGGGTCAATTTTTTCGACAACACCCCTAAAGGGTGTACATGAGCATGGCCGCTGTCCAATGAATGAAACAATGTAAATCATAAAAGAAAACAGAAAATAGAGAAAAATATATCGACTTAAAGAACTCAGTCTTCGAAAATTTATTTCAAACTTTTGCCACATGGGCAGCCATTTTAGGGGAGGTGAGGATGAATCGATTACATCGACCACGGCGGAATTTTAACTCAACGTACCGACGAGTGAAATACCGCTAAGTATTTCGCCCGGCCTGCTAACGATTCTGCCAGCTCATTATTTGAGAATGATCCCTGGCTTACCATCCATGCAGGGAGTGCAAAAGATTGTCTTAACTGGTACGTCACAGGGGTTGAGAAGAGCATGATCGCTGTGAATGTTCTTCCCTTTTTCTCCTTTATTCTTTTTTCCTTTCGTCTCCCTTCCTTTTTCTCTCTGTCTATCTCCCCCGTATTTTTTTTTTCTATCACATGACTTTGTAAATGAACAATCTGATGTATTTATTTTAATGGCCTACCAATACATACAGTGTGTTTCTCTGCCCTAGGTGTCGGGAAGACACAAAGCAAGAAATAGAAACATAATTGAAAGAAGAGGAAAATGACAACAATAATAATAATAATGATAATAATAATAATAATTATAATAATAATTAAAGCAATAATAATCAGAAGAAGGAGAAGAATAACAACAGCAATAAAGATAATAATGGAATATTCTACATCTATCGTGATTTCAAGGTTTATTTTTTTATAATTCTATGTATGTCTATATGAGTGTGTGTGTGTTTATGTTGGTGCGTACGTGTGTATGTGTGTGTAGGTGTGAATATGTGTGTAGGTGTATGTGTGGGTTTGATGGCGTATCTACTCTTTAATAGTTCTTTAGAATCTTTACAAAACCCCTTTTGTGTAGAGGAAAACGTTTTGCTGTTTCTAAGCTGAAGAGCAGAAATAAAAAAACGAAACCAATATTATTATTCTTATCGTCATTATTTTGTTATTGATTTTGTTTATTATTATTATTACTATTTGAGATGAACAAAGAAAGACGTAGGTAAAACAAAAAGCTAGTGTTTGTGTATGTACGTGTATATATATACGTATATATATATATATATATATATATATATATATATATATATATATATATATATATATATATATATATATATATATATATATATATATATACACTCACAAACAGAAACAAATATGGTCTCATATATGATATAGATATAAATGTGTATTTATTAATAAATACACAAGTGGGCGGACAAAATATGTATATAGATGTACAAGTATTCATAAATATGTATATATTTGTACATATGATTGCTTCTCTGTCTGTCAGTCTGTCTCTGTCTCTCTGTATGTATATATATATATATATATATATATATATATATATATATATATATATATATATATATATATATATATATATATATACATACACACACTTATATACTTATGTAACTTTCCACTTGATTATTTTTACTGTTTGCTATATAAACATATACATACAAATCTCTCTCTCACTCTCGCTCTCTCCCTCTCCCTCTCTCCCTCTCTCCCTCTCTCTCTCTCTCTCTCTCTCTCTCTCTCTCTGTATAAATAGATAAATAGATAGAAGTTTGAATCAGATAAAGAAAATGAAAATGTTAGAGTGACAAAGAGAGATAGAGAGAGAAAGAAAGAGAGAAAGAAAGAGAGAAAGAAAGAGAGAAAGAAAGAAAGAAAGAAAGATAGATAGATAGATAGATAGATAGATAGAAAGAGAGAAAGAAAACACGAAAGAAAGAATGGGGGAAGGAAAGAGTCATGTTATTTCGAAGGAGTGATAGAGACATTCTGAAAGAAAAATGTCGGATAGATCACGGGAAACGCAAACTTCCCCTCACAATTAAACAAACAAGCACACACACACAGACACACACACACACACACACACACACACACACACACACACACACACACACACACACACACACACACACACACGAAATCATCCATATTCGTCTGCGTCCATTTAAATTCCTCTTACACCGGTCTCTAAACGTCATAACAGTCGGGTAATTACAGATGAAATGAAAAATTCTATTGTGTTTAAAAGTGAAAGATATTTCTTCGCCTTATTTGTTCACCTCTAATTGCCACCAATGTCTGCTATTTCGAAGGAAACGTTAAAATGTAACCATAACAAGACGAACAAAAATGATTAATAAACAAACCGTAACAATAGGAAGTCGGCCATTATGTTGAATCCCAGAAAATAATAGCGAAAACCTGATTTATAATTGTCTAGTTTTATAGTTATGTTAAACTATAGGTTAGCTGTCGTTTGTATTGTTGTTGCTGTTGTTGTTGTTTTGTGTGTTGCGGTGCAGTGTTTATCCGTATGGTGATGATGATGATACACCCTGACTTTAATAGTTATTTCAGGGTATAAGTATAATATATGTTTTAATAGATTCACGGTGAAATGGCCGTCGCTGCTGCGAGTGATGATCGTGATGAAGACGATGATGATGATGATGAAGACGACGACGACGGTGACGATGTTGTTGTTGTTGATGTTGTAGTTAATTCGACAGCCGTTTAGAATCTGGGAGTTTGGGGCATGGATGAGCTAAACAGAAGCTGCTGTCATTGTACGATGTTCGATCTAAGATTGTCAATATTTCACGTAAAGGTGGTGATTTATGAATGCACACACACACATACATACATACATACATACATACATACATACATACATACATACATACCTCATAAATACATAAATACACAAAAACAAACACGCATACATACATATACCTGCATAAAAGCATACATACATACATATATACAAACATACATACATACATACGTACGTACATACATACATACATACATACATGTAGAAACGTAATCTGATATGTACATACATGTCCACATATGTAGATGCATGTATACACCTTGCACATGTATACATACATATATGCACACATACGTGCATACATATATAATCAGCCTGAATAAATACATATGTCGGTACAGACGTTTATGCATACATGTATACTCAATTATGTACGTATATTTATACGTTCGTATTTATGCACATGTGTACGTGTACAGGCATACAAATATACATGCAGTTATTCCTCGATTATCGCGGGTGTTACGTTCAAATCTGGCCGCGGTAGGTGAAAATCCGCGAAGTAGAAACAGTACTGTACTGTATATGTCTTTTCAATTATTTTTATAACTTGTATATATAGGCGCAGGCGTGGCTGTGTGGTAAGTAGCTTGGAATGAGAGCATGTATCCCTGCCCCGTAAAATTCTGTTGACTATTCTTTGAGCCATTTCTTCACTACCTCCACACTGACCAGATTTAGCGCCTTCAGACTGACATCTTTTCGGCGCCACGAAAGCGGTTTTGAGAGGCAAACATTATTCCAGTGACGAGGAAGTGAAAACTGTAGTGAAGAAGTGGCTCAAAGAACAGTCAACAGAATTTTTACGGAGCAGGGATACATGCTCTCATTCGAAGGTGGAACATTGCTATTGAGAGAAACAGTGATTATGTTGCGAAGTAGGGATGTGATCCACAGAGGACGAGCTTCATTTTGATATATGATACATGTTCCTGTGTTAGTAATTATACCTGTCCTAAACAAAAAGGCTTTACTTATCGACTCACCCTCATAGATAGATAGATATATAGATAGATAGATAGATAGATAGACAGACATTTTATTTAGTGAAGGATGGAAGCCCAAAAGAATCTACATTGGGTATCGCATTATCCTTTTGCAAGACACATTTTTATTAAATCTAATTTCAATAGAACATACGAGAATGTTTACTGTTTTCAGAAAGGATCATAGCAAAGTCTTGTTTTCTTCAAAATAACTATTTCTTACAAATACTAGCGTCTTATGTTCTTCTTCTTCTTCTTCTTCTTCTACCTATCGTACATTTCTAAGTGACATTTTACTTTTCTTTTTTTTCTTTTTTTATTCTTTCTTTCTTTCTTTCCATTTTCGTATTACTTATTTAATAGAAAATCGATTCTTGTTTGCAGGACAACTTATGGCGAGACGATTGTTCCATAGAAAGCCGAATCTTGTTTACCAAACAAATTAGGTTTTAATTAGTGCTATATAAAAACATTCTCCTGCTGTCACTCTATTGCATTCTTCTTCTTCTTCTTCTTCTTCTTCTTCTTCTTCTTCTTCTTCTTCTTCTTCTTCTTCTTCTTCCTCTTCTTCTTCTTCTTCTTCTTCTTCTTCTTCTTCTTCTTCTTCTTCTTCTCCTCCTCCTTCTTGTTGTTCTTCGTCTCTTCTCCTTCCCCTTCTCCTCCTCCTCCTTCTCTTCTTCTTCCTTCTTCTTCTTCTTCTTTTTTCTTCTTCTTTTCTTCTTCTTCTTTGTCTTTTCTTCCTTTCTTCCCCTTCCCCTTCTCCTCCTCCTCCTCCTCCTCCTTCTCTTCCTTCAGTCATTAATTCCTTTCCTTTTCCTATTATTCCTCAATAAATTGCATTCTTATTTTCCTCTCTTTGTTTCGTCTTTTGTTCCACCTTGTTCTACCTTGTTTCTTCTCTTCTCTCTTTCTCTTTTACTCATCTTTATTTTCTTAGTTGTTCCCTCTCTTTTTTCTTCCTGGTTCCTTCTCTGCTTTGGATATTGTCACCCTTGTTTGTCATGTTCATTCTTATTTCATTTACGTCTCTTTTTATTCCTTTTAATTTCTCTCTCTCTTTCTCTCTTTCTCTCTTATTCTTCTTTCTTTCGTTCTAGTTCATCTCTCTTTCTCCCAATTGCTTGTCTTTCACGCTTTCTTTTCCTTCTCCTTTTTACCTTCTTGTTTCTCTCAAATTACTTCTTGTTCCTCTTCTTGTTCCTCTACCGTTCCTCTCTGTTTCCCATTTTCTTTTTATGCCTTTCTCGTCTTCGGTTTTATCCTGAATACAAATTAAGGCAGAATGACTATTCCGTACGAAAGTTATATCATGTTTTCCGTACACGTGATGGATAAGAGATAGAATTTCAGAGAGACTTAAACAATGTTTGTAGAATAATTGTAACATTATAGCTAAGTAAATCCGCCATTGACAAAAAAAAAAAAAATCAAAACAAAACAACGAACCAACAAAAAGAAAAGAATACTGGAATCTTGTTTAACAGAGAAAGAAATAATTGATGGACAGATATAGAGGTTCTTGCTTAGAGTACAGGAAATGTAACCCTTATTGGAAAGGGAAGAGCATTGTACAACCAACACCCATTTTATTTGAATTTAGGCTGTATTTTAAATTCTGTCTATAGCCCTTTCGTAACTAGCAGATATTACTTGCCTTCTCTGGAATTTCTTCAATGAGTTTAAATTGCCATTTTCATTTCTGTTAAAGTAAACAGCGCGGAAAAACTCTGCCTCATCGTTTATTTTGAACGAAACAAAAAGAGAAAATTCGGCGAGTTGGCACAATTGTTAGCACGCCGGCCGAAATGCTTAGCAGTATTTGGTCTGTCTTTACGTTCTGAGTTCAAATTCCGCCGAGCTCGACTTTACCTTTTATACATTCGGAGAGGTCGATAAATTAAGTGCCAGTTACGCACTGGGGTCGATGTAATCGACTACCCCGCCTCACTCAAAATTTCAGGCCTTGTGGCTATAGTAGAAAGGATTATATTTTGTCTGGTGAAAGTCACGTCACATAAAGTAGACCATGAGACATAAAAATTAAACCAGAATTCAGTCATTCATCAGTTTGTCTGGTCAGGAATTACAGCAACAGCAAAGACAAAACATCGAATGGTAAGAGAGATTTAAAGAATGAAATTGTTATGGATTGTAATCTTCACATTGGTTAATTTGAAATTTTCCAATTACATTCTAATTAATTATGGTGCAATTACATTATTCCCAATAGATTATTTATTGAGATCCTCAGCTTTCTGGCAAATCTCACTTAAATCTCAATAAGATGCAAGATATATCTAATGATGTTACTGAAGTATAATTTGGCCAATCAAAATGGTGACCAGTTGTTGTTGCTGCTGTTGTTGTATTTGCTGATGTTTAACACGAAGTTATGTTGATCGAACCGATGTGTGATGAGATGGTATCCAACCGTGACCATTCGGACTTTTTACCAGTGTCAATGGCAACATTGTTTGATATATCCTTCTTTTTAACACTATAGGATCTGATACAAAGGGAGATATTTTCTTGGCTGTTATTTCTAGCAGACTGAGAAATCACATATGACAACCGGTTGGAAGAAAGGAATTATGGATACTGTGACATTTTTTGTTACGTTTCTCAACACGCTAAATTCAAATGCTGACGTGGTTGTGTTTTGAATATTCATCCCTCAGAGATCGATAGTTCGATATAATTCGCGCCAGTTTTTGCTATGTGACGAAGGTAGTCAAATATGTACCTGAAGAGGGTGGGGAGGAAACTAGTGACATCACCTTCAGTTTTTTGTTTTCTATCTTTTATGGTTTACTTGTTTTAACCATTGGACTGTAGCCATGCTGGAGCACCACCCTGAAGGGTCTCGTCGATCAAAACCTATCCAGGGACTTAATTTATGAGTCTCATTCACACCTGTTTTCGATCAATGTGGAGAAGCAAACATAGACACAAAGAAACATACACACACAAACACACACACATACACACACTCACACATAAACACTCACTGAAAGACACGCACAAACACGCACACATACACACATTTCTATGTATGTATAGTTTCTGTTAGACAAATTCTCTCACAAGGCACTGGTGAATCCTATGCTATTAAAGACCTCCTTCAGTCAAGAATGATCATCAGATTGCACCTAGTAAGTTCCACTCCAAGGCAGAAGTCCGGACAAGGTTGTTTATGGAAGACCAGCAGTCACCTGTGCATACCATGCCTCCCCTCTCCACTCCACCGATGTTATCCAAGGGAAAAGCAAAGGGGCCGATACAGCTTGGCACCAGTGACGTCGCAACTCATTTCTACAGCTGAGTGAACTGGAGCAACGTGAAAGTTTCTTGCTCAAGAACACAGCACACAGCCAGGTGCGGGAATCGAAATCACAACCTCATGATTTGTGAGCCCGTCGCTCTAACTACTTAGCCATGCGCCTTCACCATGTGCTTCAGAAGGTAACTTTCCAGGTGCAATCCCATGGTAATTCATGAACGATGGCGGTCTTTACCTATACTATAGTAGAATACAATTATAGAATTACCCAAGATGCCATGCAGTGAGATTGAACCCGCGTCCACTTTGTTCCAAAGCGAGCTTCCTAACCATAGAGCCTCCACAACAACCAAGATAAAGAGTGTCGTTTCAGTAGATACAAACTCTTTCTCAATTAATTTTAGCCATTACTTTACAGGGGTAATATATCTAGTGTTGAAATGTAGTGACCACAAACAATAACATACTTTATTATATAAGCTGGGTGTGACAGCCGACGACACAATCTAAAATAAATCTCACATTCTTGACAGCTTTGGATATGCGTAAGAAATGCTGGGTTTCTACGCTGAGGTCAAGAATACTTCACCTCAGAACATCTGCTACTTTTGTACAAAGGACAAGTAGAGTAACCCTTAAGAAAATTGCTACTGCCTTTGAGATATTGCAGATAATAACTCTACCATATTTTCTAAATGAATGAAAGGAACTGTCTGTTTGAGTGTCAGGCCCAGTTGTTCTAACCCTATGAAGATGCTGACAAACTATTGAGCTGTTTATCGTTTTTATATTTTGTACTATATCATCAATGTATTGCTAGCAAAAGATTTATTACTATATCATACAATTTTTGACATAAATCATGGAAAGTTCTCTGTTACTCTTCTCTTTGTACTGTAGGCTGATGCACCAAAATATTTGGGAGCAACATAACGATGCATTATCAGACAACACCCTTATATATCTCAGCTGCTGTGACATATTTCTTTGGCTTTTTCTAGATTTCATTAGCACAAGTTTCAGGATTTAGACGTGTGGTTAAGAAGCCCGCTATGCAACTAGTGGTATCAGTTTCAATCGCAGTGTGTAGAATATTGAGCAAATGTCTTCTAATTGACAGTCTCTGGTTGACCAACGTCTTGTGAATAAATTTGGTATTTGGAAACCCGTTACACACACACACACACACACACACACACACACACACACACACATATATATAATAAAATGTAACAGCAAAAGGTTGAGTACTGTACAGAGACACGTATCCATAACGTAGTTCTGTGGTAGATGCAGTGTGAAACAGAATGTGACAAGGCTGGCCCCTTTGAATTACAGGTACAACACATTTTTACCAGTTGAGTGGACAGAAGCAACGTGAAATAAAGTGTCGTACTCAAGGACGCAAAGCGGCGCCAGGAAACGAACTCATGAACCTACGATCGCAAACCGAATACCCCCAGCCACTGAACCACGTGCCTTCACAACTACTGAAGTATATACGTACTTCATGAAGGAATTCATGAAGGAAATCCCCGCCTAAAATAGTACAGTTGTTTTGCGAACCTTTTATAATTGTTCCAGAAAAAAAAATAGAAAACAAATTATTTTCCATGTTTTCGGAATTATTGGTCTAAAACATTTCATTTGCTACCGGCGTTTACAAACAATGAATCCTTTATTTCTGGCAGCTATTATAGAAAATGGAAGCAGCCAAGAATCAGCAGTTGTCGTTCTCATCGAACAAGGAGGCTACGATGTCTGGCATACAAGAAACTATATTTAGAGCACGCTGGTCGTTAATATCTTCCGACCTGCCACTCATGCAGTCGGCCAGAACTTCCGTTAGATTCGTTCACTGATTTCTCACAAAACTATATCTCTGTTAGCGAATGTCTACGTAAACCATTCAGGTGATTTTAATGTCCATCAGAATTCATTGAAGTGCTTCTAATATTCACTATTTTATCGCAACATTATTTCAATGTCACGCCGTTATCTTTGGAATACAGTCTTCGGAATTCAGGAAACGATGCTAAGGCGTTGTCGACGTTTTATACTGCAGCAACATCGCTAATTGTGAACTACACCCGGGCTACGGTCAACTACTCTTCCCTTCTATTATTTATCGTTAAGTACCAAATCAACTTATCAATATCTTTTATTTGACACCACTCCCACGTCAATCACACCTTAAATTATTCCCTAATATACATCGCGTTATCTTTCCTTTGCAGAACAAAAATTCTCCATCGTAAAAGACGTGTTCTCCAGTCATGGGGGTTGCGCCGGTAGAATTCGCAGCATGCGATCTGTACAGGGTACCTTAATTTTAAGTGGATTAACATTGTTCTTAATCTAGCAGATCTACAAATTTAAATCTAATGTGATGAGTTCATGTTTAATTAGTTCAGAGGTCGGCGGCTATTTAGCTGAGGCGGTCTTGTCTGTGTATTTATGATTGGATGATAACCAAATGAATAGCACAAAAAATATTGATTTTAGCACAAGGCCAGCAAATTCGGAAAAGTGGGTAAGTCGATTACATTGTCTCCAGTGTCTCACTGATACTTATTTTATTGACTTTGGAAAGCAAACTTGACCCCGGCCGAATTTGAACTAAGAACGGTCGAAATGCTGCTAAACATTTTATCAAGCGTGCTTAACGATTCTGCCAAACTCACCGGGTTAAACTCCCATCTAAATATATATAATTTTATTTTTAAAGAAACGAATTTTGCCGAAAGAAAAATACCAGATAATTATCGAAGAACGAAAATCAAATTGCTTATAGTTTATTTCAATAAGGTTTAGTTTTGTAGCTTCTAAAATTATACAAGCAGCAAGCTCGTAGATTAGTTAGAGCATAGAGTAAAATACAGTGCGAACTTCGTTATTGCCGTCTGCAATTTGAGTTCAAATTACGCGGGCGTCATTTTTGCCTTTCGTTCTTCGACGGTGGTCTGGGTATCTTTGATTTAAGGTTATCTCGTTTTCTTCATTCAGTCTGGGATCACGGGTAGTGCCTTGCCCTTTTGACGAAATGATTAAAGAGCGAAGAATCTTTAAGACATAGAAAAACGAATACGATGCATTGCAAGTAGAATACAAACGGTAAATTTAATAAAATTTAAGAAGAAAATTGTTTTAATGCATGCAATCAAGAAACCAATGAGAAAGCTGATACAGTTTGTTACTTCATAGCTTTCCTATATTCGCTTTCAGACATGTTGATGCCAAAAGCTGGACATTAACCAGATAAGAATCAATCAATTTTGTTCTCAAATGATTCTTAAGCTTCTTCGCTTTTGAAAATAATTACTCCCAGAGATAAATGTTGCCAGGATGTCAACCTTTTTTCCTTTTTTTGCGTGGATAGCTGTAGTTTGGATACTTCGCACTTGAATGAATATAATTTCTAAACAAGTCAAACACTGACACGTTTTCAGAATGAAACTTCGATCTCAGTATAGCGTCATACTGCAAACCAATCAATGGTATTGGTTAATTTGCTGATACGGAATTTGCTTTCACATCAAAAGGTGTAGAAAACATTCTTTACTTGCAGACATAAATCATTAAAACAAGATGGAAACAAGTTCCATAATTATTGAATAATATTCACAAAAATGACCGAATCCTCTGCTTTACTGGATTTCAAAAGTGAGTAAAGTTGTCCAATTACCTTTTTAAAGATGGCTTTACCAAAATAGGAATTTTCCTTCAAGTATCAAAGCTTTTATTAAGCATCTTAAATATCAGCCGGTTTCCCTTTATATTATTATTTCGAACGCGCTGGCAGAATCGTTAGCACGCCGAACGAAATGTTTAGCGGTATTTCATCTGCTGCTGCATTCTGAGTTCAAATTCCGCTGAGGTCGGCTTTGCCTTTCATCCTTTCGTGATCGATAAATTACGTACCCGTGAAACACTGGGGTCGATGCAATTGACTATCTCCCTCCCCCGAATTTCAGGCCTTGTATCTTTAGCAGAAAGGATTATTATTTCAAACTATTTAAATGAGGTGTAAATTCACCATGAAATGGCAGGTTCGCAAGCCAATCAGTATCACGGAAACGTGAAGCAGCCGTATTTCTGCTTTCAAGAAATATTAGCACGTCTCTCCTTGCGTTTCCTTTCTCTCTTTCTTTCTTTCTTTCTTCCTTTCTTTCTTTCTTTCTTTCTTTCTTTCTTTCTGTCTTTGGTGGGTGGGGGTAAGGGAGTGGCAACGCAAAAATTTCTAGAATCGATTACCTGTTGATTCAACGTACTTCGAAGAAATAATTCAGATTCTCATAGCTTGCTTCCATCTCCAGCAAAGTCTGCTGTAATTGGTGACGATGTAATCTGTGAACTGAACGAAGGCTGCGAGTCAACAGAATCGGTTGCACGCCTGGCAAAATGCTTAGCGCCTTTACGTTCTGAGTTCAAATTCCGCCGAGTTCAACTTTGCTTTCATTCTTCAGAGATCCATAAAATAAGTGCCGATAGAACACTGGCGTCGATGTAGTCAGCTTACACACTCCCGCTAGATTGCTGGCTTTGTGCCTATATTTTAAGTCAATCTATGAGCTGTAAGAAGAAGAAGAAGAAGAAGAAGAAGAAGAATATTGTTTTCTTATATTGTCGGAGTGACAGATTTTGAGCTTAGATCATGGATTTAATCAACCCCTGTATTCAATTCATTTGCCTTGGAAAGAGCATGGGATCTGGTATATATATATATATATATATACATATATATATATACATATATATATATATATATATATATATATATATATATATATATATATATATATATATATATATATATATATATATATATGTATGTATGTATGTATGTGCGTGGGTGCATGTATGTGCAGAGAAATATATGAATACATACACATCTATATACACACATGTATGTATATATAAACGTTTAGAAACACAAAGTTATATTGTTTAGGGTCAAAGGAAGTGAAAGAAAAATTCAGGCAGGATCACACATGAAACTACACCACCCCGCCCTCTACACAGACACACAGAGTCCCAATCAACAAACACTACTGAAATATACGCCCTGCCTTTCACATTTTCTATCCCCTCTAGCTTTCTTCAATCTCCTCCTCTTTATCTCTGTCTGTTTCACTTACCCTTTCTCTCTTCTTTTTTTCTCTCTGTCTCTCTCTCACCCTCTCTCTTGCTGTAGGTAGTGCACGAGGATCGCATTGATAGAAATAATAATAACAATAATAATAATAATAATAATAATAATACTAATAATAATAATAATAATAATAATAATAGTAACGATGACATCAAGAACAAGAACAACAACTGTAGCAACAACAACATCATCAACAACAATGAAAAGACAACAATAACGAGATCGAAAATAGCAGCAACAACAACAATAATGATAAATAAATGTACAAAACCACTAAAGTGTGTGGTTGAGAAAGAATACAAATAATGGTGGATAAATCAAAAAAAT
>NC_142946.1:44627276-44634776 GCF_046866305.1 Octopus bimaculoides
CGTTCAACATCAATCGACATCATCACCATCAATCATCACCATAGACGTTTCTTCTATCACATCAACTGCTACAACCAACGCCCACGCTGGCGCCAATACCACTACCCTTACCATCACCACCACCACCACCATCGCCAGCACCATCACAACCACCACGACCACGACCACCACATAACTGTATCCAAAATGGCTGCCATCTTCACAACAGCGAGTTTCATTAAATGTCGATTGGACTCTCATCAGTCCTTCTTTCATCCTCCCTTCCCTCTTTTCCTCGTCTTTCTCTATTACACTCATACTTCTCCTCATGCACTTGCTATGTTTCTATGTACGTATGTAGGTATGTATGTATGTATGTATGTATGTATGTATGTATGTAGGTAGGTAGGTGTGTTTGTATGTATGCATACATGTATATATATATATATGTGCATGTGTGTATGTAGGTGTATGTGTGCGTGAATTCACGTATGTGTGTATGTATGTATGTATGTATGTATGTATGAATGTATGTACATATGTAAATATGTATGTATCTATATATGTATGTGTGTATCCCTATTACTCTCTCTCTCTCTCTCTCTCTCTCTTGCCTCTATCACTCCGTTCATATCTATATATATTTATTTAGAGGGAGAGAGAGAGGGATGGGGAGAGAGAGAGGGATGGGGAGAGAGAGTGACACACACACACACACACACACACACACACACACACACACACACACACACACATATATATATATATATATATATATATCAATACCTACGCATCGCAATATTTCGACCCCTCACTCCCTGCTGTTTCCCTCTTTACTGAGTTCCCACATTTTCTCCCCCTCTTCCATTCATTCCACACACTTCATAGTTCTTCCTCGACCCTACACTCCCTGGGTCCTCAAGTCTTCCACCCACTCTCTGTTGTGACGTCACAGTATATTGTGTTTACACCAGTTGAGAATGTACAAGTTTGATGGTTGCGCCTAACATTTTACGGCAAATGTTACATGAATTAACAATGAGCTACTCATTAGTGACGGATGAAAATTAACAAATGTCACTCGGCTTCAACTGGCATTTCTAACGTACAACAAGACTCACAACGCCGCCACCGCCATCAACACATCAACGTCAGTACAACTACCGCTAGCGCTAACACCGTCAGTGCAACTACAACCACAACAACAACAACAACAACAGCAACAGCAATAGCACCAACGTCACCACTGTTACCGCACACACGACCACCGCCACCACCACCGTCACCACCACAAGTATCATAAGCAGCAGCACCAGCATCATTATCATCATCGTCGTCGTCATCATCATCATCATCATCACCATCATCATCATTATCATCATCACATCTCCTTCGATATTATCGTCAGTACTGCAAACAACGTTATCATCATCAACACCACCACCATCACTTCTTGCACCACTGCCAACCATCACCTCACTACAACCATCACGTTACCACTCCAACTAATGTCATCACTACTATCACCGCCATTATCATCACCTCTCCCATTACCGCCGCCGCCAACACCACCGCCACCACCACCACTACAACCGCGACTACACCACTCCCATCACTGCTACTACCACTGTCGAATCTCGAACTCCCTATCGCTACTACTACTACTAAAGGAACAGAAATCGATGACCCGGCTCGATTGTTACTGCCCCGGACAAGATGCTTCGTGCCATTTCTTCCGATTTTACGTTCTGAGTTCTAACGCCGCCGGCGCCGACTCTGCCTCTCATCCTTTCCGGGGGTCGACTGAAATAAATACCAGCTGAGTTTTGGCGTTGATTCAACTGACCTATTTATTCCCTGTCCAGAAAACTGCTGGCATTGTGCCAAAAACTTGAAGACAACGTTATATAAATTCTTTTATTCTTTTACTGCGGCCATGCTGGAGCACTGCTTTCTAGTCGAAGAAGTCGACCCCATGGACTTATTTCCACTAAAGCCTCGTATCTATTCTATCGGTCTGTTTTGTCGAACCGCTAAGTTACGGGGAGGTAAACGCAACATCGCTTGTGAAACGATGATAGGGAGGGGAACAAACACAGACACATAGGAACACACACACAAAAACACACACACACGCATACACACACATACACACACACACACACACACACACACACACACACACACACACAGATCGCTAACCACTACACACATTTTTGTTCTTTCCTGTTTTTTTCTCTCCTTGTTTCTGTCTGTGTTCCTTTCTGTGGAAGAGCGTAGGCTCGAAACGTTAAAGACTTCTTCAATTCTCGACCGTTATAATAATACATCTATTTGTTTTCTACACCACCTGTTTTCGTCTGTTGTTTATTTTGTTTTTCTTTTTTTTTTTTTGTGAATTCTCCCTATGACAGCCTTCTTTCAGTTTCCGTCTACGAAACATCCTTTCAATCCGGCAAAAGCGATAATCTGTCTGGAAGGGCCCTGCCTCTACGGATTCGAAAATTTTTTACTCTATCTGTACTCGTTTCTAAGTAGCGCGTATACATTAGTTTAGGTGAAAACATCTTATCTAAGACTGTTGTAGTTAAAAATTTATAGGTTTCTGTAACAACTTGTTTTATGTGTTCCTTATCAGGTAATTATGTCCCATTAACTTTCACAGTTTAACCTTTTTTCTTAAACACCTCTTACATCTCAATGATGTTCACATTCTTCCCAATATCCACCAGTGTATATATGTATATATGTATACATATATATTACAGTTCCGCTATAGGAAGTAACAACAAGAAAAAAATGTACTCCAACCAAAGTACTGAGAGATAAATATCATTTATTTAATATACGCAATTTACAATTGACCGCTACTGATATTTTCGTTCTTTAGAGAGACAATAAATTGGCGCATTTATATAATATTTCGTGTATCTCCGACCAATCTTTCGGGCTCGGTGCATATCGGTAGATGTATTCAAAAACCAAGACGCTTACGAGCGGGTGTTGAAAAGTTCCTGGCTTAGGGTTAAAAAAAATACATCAGTTAACTATGATTTTATTCAATATATTCTCCTCGGAGATTCACACACTATTGCAACGGCCCTTCAATTTTGCCAAGCCCTGTGAAAAAAAACTCAGACGGTTGGGTCTCCAACCAGGCCTTTCTTGATGACCTTAACGCCAGGAACTTTTCAGCGCTCCCTCGTATGTTTGAACGTATAAAAAACAACCATATAGACGTGTTGCAAAGACTCATTCACCGACTGGATTCGTTCACTCACTCTCTTTCTCTCTCTCTCTCACGCGCAACCACGTGAAGTTTCGTCTAACTGCTAATTCTTTCTTCAGAACTAGAACGCCCACTTTTTCTCTGAACTAACAAGCTGCATACCGTTAGCACCAAACCCATCATCGCGCCTCTTCGCGTCATTTCTAATTAGTCTTCACTTTTCTATCCACCATTTCAACATTCTCGAATTCCTTCTCGTTCCAGTTTTTTTATTATTTTTATTCTTTGTCATCATTATTTTTTTTTTCTTCTATAAGCGTTAAGAAGTTAAACTGCAAAGCTACAACACCAATATTACTTATCTGGGAATGCCTCCAAAGGTGAGCGGCACTGACCCCGCTTCTTGTGATTAATTAGTTTCATCTCGATATCTTAGCAAAATCTTTAATAAATTCATGTTCTGTTGATCGTTATTGTTTGCGAACAGCTCTAAGTCTATAAAGACGAGATGATTTTCTTTTATTCTACCTTTAATAATATATCCATCACTTATCATTCTAAGTAGCCGCATTAAAAGAATCTTTATATCACAAAATACAAAGGAAATACACGATCTCACCCTGAAGGATTCGACTATTGATCTTAATACTTCTTCCCTCTACGTCAGAATAGCTTAATTCGCTTTTCCATTAACTCATACACTTTGTAATTAACTCTCTTGTAAAGGAACATGGTATTATGTCATAGGTCTTTATTATAATCCAGGCTATTGCGAAATATAAATCTCGCATCCTACAAAGTATCAATGATTGGTCGTTGTTGCTAACTTTGCAAATCTTCTAACTAATGTTTTTGCTTTCTCACGTTAACGTTTCGTCGTGATCTGCACAACTATATATATATATATATATATATATATATATATATATATATATATATATATATATATATATATATATATACATATATATATACATACATACATACATACATACATACACACGTGCATGTACATATATATATATATATATATATATATATATATATATAAATATATCTGTGTGTATGTGTATAAATATATATATATATGTATGTGTATTCTCGCAAAACAATGACTTTTGTTTTGTATTTGATTCTGCAAATACCTTTATCAAGTTGAATCATTAAAGATGTGGGAAAAGTACTTTGAGGTGTCGTTCCGAACCACTGTGTGAGGGTTCATATTCCGCTCTGGTGAGTTTGAATCTTTCGTGTTTTCGGGGTCGATAAAAGAAAACGCCAGTCGATGCTTTCGATTCGATCCCGCTTCACAAAATGTTTAACCGTGTATCTAAATCAGAATCCAATATTACTGTTGCTGAAAAGGTGGTGAGTTGCCAGAATCATTTGAAGGCCGGGCAAAATGTTTAGCGGAATTTCGTCCCGTCTTTACGTTCCGAGTTCAAATTCCGCCGTGGTCGACGTTATCTATCATCCTCTCGAAAATAAGCGTCTTTGTAGTTTTGGTTTTTCTGAGACTGCAACTTTTGTTACCCTGTCTTTACAGCTTGTTCTGCACAAGCTGTGAAATCTGCGAAACTATCATTTATTACTATTATTATTATTATTATTATTATTATCATCATCATCATCATCATCATAGATGTTGTTGTTCCAGTTTGTTGTTGCAAAAATAATAATTGAAATGGAAATGGAAAATAGTGAAGAACAGGAATAGCATCAACAGAAATTTTAAGAATATCACGAAGAAGACAATCTTCCTCCTCCTCCTCATCATCATTATCACCATCATCACAATCATCATCACCATCACCATCACCATCATCACCATCATCACCATCATCATCATCATTCATCAAATATAGCGAAAACTATGTACCGGGGGTCGATTCGTTCGACTAAAACTCTCCAAGCCGTTGCCCCAGCATCGCCTGGGAGTAATGACTTGCACACGTAAAACGAACAAACAAACAAACAAAAAAATGGACAAATACATAACAAGCAAAGACGAAAACAACAACAACAACAACAACAACAACAATAATCACATCTGAAATTGAGAAGAATAAACATAAATGTTGGAATTGCTTTAAGAAAAAGAATTTTATCGTCAATAAACGAATTGTTGTTAAGTCTAAAGCTGGGGAAGAGAATGTCTGCCATATTATTTCCGCTATGAGTGATATCTACTGAGAGAGTCACGTCATCGTTCTAGCTTCTGTCTCATCACTATCTGTCGCCATTTTAAATATATTCTGCACTATCATTAAGTACAATAATAATAATAATAATAACAATAATAATAATAAAAATAACAATAATAATAATAATAACAGTAATAATAATAATAACAATAATAATAATATTTTCTTATTAATAACATTGTTATTATTTCTTGTTGTTCTTCTTCATCTATTTTTCTTCATCTCCTTCTTCCTCGTTTTCCCCTTCTATTTCTTTTCTTTCTCTTTCTGCATTTTGTTGTTAGTGTTGTTGTTGTTCTTCTTCTTTCTCTATTTCATCCTCTTCTTCCATTATTTCTCCTACCACTTCTTTTATCTCTCTTTCTTCATCTTCTTGTTATTGTTGTTCTTCTTCTTCTTCTTCCCCTCTTCCTTCTTCTTCTTCTTCTTCTTCTTCCCCTCTTCCTTCTTCTTCTTCTTCTTCTTCTTCTTCTTCTTCTTCTTGTCGATGCTGTTGTTGTTGCTCTTCTTCTTCTTCTTCTTCTTCTTCTTGTCGATGCTGTTGTTGTTGCTCTTCTTCTTCTTCTTCTTCTTCTTCTTCTTCTTCTTCTTCTTCTTCTTCTTCTTCTTCCCCTCTTCCTTCTTCTTCTTCTTCTTCTTCTTCTTCTCCTCTTTCTTCTTCTTCTTCTTTTTTTTCTTCTTCTTCCCTTTCTTCATCTTCTTATTGTTGTTGTCGATGTTGTTGTTCTTCTTCTTCTTATTATTATTATTCCCCTCTTCTTCTTCTTCTTCTTCTTCTTCTTCTTCTTCTTCTCTTTCTTCGTCTTTTTATTGTAGTTCTTTTCCTTCTTCTTCCACTTTTTTCTTCACTTTCTTCGTCTTGTTATTGTTGTTCTTGTTCTTGTTCTTCTTTTTTTCTTTTTATTCTTAGAATATAGATAGATAGATGCATGCATGCATACATACATACATACATACAAACATACATAATGGCATATATATTTGCCATAGTAGTAGTGCCTAATAACCACTTGTTATGACTTAATATATCTATCCATATAACTGACAATGTTACCAGTTTTGATGAGCTGCGACGGCGAGGGGGTTTCAATTCTACGATATGCTACACTCCAAACTCTTATATGAACGAGCGGATCATTACCGGGCGTCCTGTTAATTAATAAGTGAATAACAGGTGAAGTGCAGTTACGTAATTAACATTCATTAGCTTACAGCTGTTTCCGTTTTAAGGTACCGAGTGCACAGGTTTGTGAATCAAACGTGTTACATACAAGCCTATTATGGCGTCTTACGTGCTCTTTGTTGAATTAATGTAATTAAATCTAACCGGAAACTAATCCCTAACGATTTACACAGTCGGAAGTAGTTTTACTAACGCTAATACTTTACTAAATCTACTTCACTCAATTTCAATTATTCCGGAGAACGTTTAATGAATAAGATCTTACATATTCTAGCCAAGATGTGGTGCAATCTTAGTGAAGATTGGAATTATCAGATTGGTTAATCTTTAAAATGGAAGAAAGACATTCCTGAAAATACTTCGTGAAATAATCCCTTCTTCGCATTCTTGGTGCAGTTCTTTTCATAAAAGTTTGTTTTTACATGCTATTATATTAACTTGTGCGTTATCCGTCGATACGACGCCGGTAAAAAACATTTGTTAACAATGCACGTACTTTCACATATATATATATATATATATATATATATATATATATATATATATATATATCGCGTTTCTGCCGTGCCAACATATTTAGATATAGGGAAAATGTCCGAAATACCACCGAAAATATTGCTAACATAACGTTATGAAGGTAATTGAAAACGGGCTAAATTCATTGTGAAATCAGAAGCTATCTCATATAAAAAGACCGTTAAGAACCAGTCTAATATTGTAAGAAATGCCAGTTTAGTTTGTAAACTTATGATGACGTCAGTAGGCATGAAAAGAAGAAAAAATTAACATAGAAATACTATGTCACGGCATTTGGTTATCTACGTATTAATATGTGCTAAAAAAGAACAAAAGAGAGAAAATTATGCTTATTAGAGTATAGGAAGAGCAAAATTATAATTGATGGT
>NC_142946.1:44657276-44662276 GCF_046866305.1 Octopus bimaculoides
GGCATTTGTATAACACTCAGTACCGAAGTTAGGTACTAGCCCTTCTAGGATTTCCATATATGTATATTACTGCACATCTCTCACGCCTTCGTTCCAGGGAGTAAATCTGTAGTTTTCTCAGCCTATCTCTGTAGCTCATCCGCTGCACTGTTTCAATCTCTTTAGTGTAGTGACATTGGACTTCTTCAATCTCCGCTGTTAGATTGGGACTATGTAGTGATCATAACTGGGAGCAGTAGTCCAGGCAACTGAGAACAAAGGTTCTCAGGGTCAAAATAGTTTCTTAGTCTCTTGTCTTGAATGACTTCAGTATCCATCCTGCTAGTTGTCTGCACTTTGCTGCCGTCTTGCTAATGTGCATATAAAATGATGTGTCATTGCAGATACTGATCTTCAAATTTTTCACCGCCTGTGACTCTAGGGCTGTAGTACCTTCGGGTCTTGTATATGAAGATTGTAATGTATTCGTGAGTTGATAGTGCAGTGCTTTAAATATTCCAGCATAAAATTGCATGTTGTCCATTTAGGTCCGCTTGTATATTGAATTTTGATCCGCTGTAAGCCTCTGACATCATCTTGGCCATTTATTGCCTGTGATAAATTTGTATCATCGGCATATCAAGTGACAGTGGCTGTCCGAGTGACTGTGGGCATGTCTAAGAGGGCTATTATGAACAGTAATGGCCCCAGAACAGTTCTCTGGGGGACACCAGACTCAGAGTTTTCATCAAATAATAATAATAATCCTTTCTACTATAGGCAAAATGCCTGGAATTTTGCGGGGTGGAGACTAATCGATTACATCGGCCCCAGTGTTTCACTGGTACCTAATAATATAAGGAAATTTTATAAATCCGTACAATTTTCCATCCGCCATTTTGGATATAAGTTTACATAGTTTTAAGACCAATTACTTGAGAAGTTTCAAGCTCGTTGATGTTCTTGTTTTTGTTATTGTTGGTAGTCGTGGTTGTACTGGTTGTATTACTGTTGATGGTGATGTTGTAGATATATTTACTAAAACATAGCACCTGCTTCTTGTTGTGCAGCAAACCTCATTTTGTAAAGTTTCACAGCGATCTTTCCGTTAAGGCGTTTCCTAGTTTTGCATTGAAAAGCACACATTTTGGCGGAGACCAGAAAAACAAACAAAAAACAAAAGGAAAACCCAATAAAAATACAAAAAAATAACAGATCTAAACACACATTGACATAAAAACTGACTACTAACTTATAATAAAGTATAAATCACATACATTCTAAATTTAAACAACGAAAAAACGAACATATATATACATATTCACATCCAGACCTTTCCACAAAAGCTTAAATTCAAACACACACGTACGATCACCGTACATCACACCCAAGGGAAACTCACACAAACACACAGACGCGCACTTAAGGCACATTTATACACACACAGAGACACAATCAAGTATATATATCTGGATACACGTAAAAGGTTCAACGTATGGGTATGAATGTATATATCGAGTTACTTAATTATGAATAAACATTTAAAACTGCATTTTATTCAGAAACATGACAGACGCATGTACTGGCATATGTTCGATATATATATACATATATACATATATATATATATATATATATATATATATATATATATATATATATATATATATATATATATATACAGTTTTGCGCAGGCCTTCGCAAAACTGGAGAGGAAACTGGAGAAGACATGAAATATAAAAGCCAGACTGGATTAGTTTATGCGTAACTCTATTGTCTCCCGAGACAAAAGGATGCCAACAACAACAATATATATATATATATATACATAAATATATATGTGTATATATATATATATATATATATATATATATATATATACATATATATATATATATATATACTGTTGTTGTACTTGGGGATGGTCATATTGCCAGTTTAGCCAATAAAAACATACGCACTGTATAGTTGGTGTTAATTTGGTTCAGCTTTATATTACATTAATCTTAATCTTATTTCGGCCAGAGTTCTTTCGTCACACTTCTGTGACCTCATCAGTGGTCGTTTGTTTCCTTCAGTCTTATGTGTGTCTCACCTTTAGCAAGGTGAGACACAGAAGAAAGAAGGAAACAAAGGACAACTGATGAGGTCACAGAAGTGTGACGAAAGAACTCTGGCCGAAATAAGATTAAGATTAATGTAATATAAAGCTGAAGCAAATTAACACCAAATATACAGTGCGTGTGTTTTTATTCGCTAAACTGGCAATATGACCATCCCCAAGTACAACAACATCTGTTTCAACACACGATTTCACATCAAAAATCTTGCAAAACAAATATGTATATATATATACTCTTTTCCACCCCAGGCACAAGGCTCGAAATGCTTTTGTCGGCCCGATGCTATAGTAGAAGACACTTGAACAAGGTGCCACGCAGTGGAACTGTACCCGGAACCATGTAGTTGGTAAGCAAGCTACTTACTACACAGCCACTCTTCCGACTATATATATATATATATATATATATATATATATATATATATATATATATATATATATATATATATATATATATATATATATATATATATATATATATATATATATATATATATATATATATATATATATATATATATATATATATATATATATATATATATATATATATATATATATATATATATATATATATATATATATATATATATATATATATATATATATATATATATATATATATATATATATATATATATATATATATATATATATATATATATATATATATATATATATATATATATATATATATATATATATATATATATATATATATACATACATATATATATATATATATATATATATATATACATATATACATATACTTATGTATATTCGTACACGCACATAAACACACATATATATGTATGTATATATGATTGTACATTTGTATGTGCGTATTTACATTGAATATAATGGACGAACAACAGACCTGTGTACCCAAACAACTTTCTATGCTTGTTTATATAAGAACGCTGCTTGTTAAATGTTTAGTAAATGTTACACGAAAGTTTCATTTGAAATGACAGCTTATATATATATGCGGACGTGCAAACGCGTACTTATACTCCCAGGAACGCACACACACATATATATGTATATGTTTATGTATATACACATAGATATATATACGTGTGTGTATACACACATACATCACAGATCCATTCCATCCATCATCCGTCCATTCAAACATTCATGCATACATACATTTGTATATGTATATATATACATATACATATATATGTGTGTGTATATAGATTTATGCATATACATATATGTATGCATAGATATATATATATATATATATATATATATATATATATATATATATATATATATATATATATATATATATATATATATATACATATATATATATATACATATAAACATAGACGCATAACGTACGATTGTACCTGTGGGCGTACCTAACCACATAACTATACAATTACAAATGCATACATACATATACATACATACACACACGCTCACACACACACACACACACACAAATATATATATATATATATATATATATATATGTATATCCATGCGTACATACAAGCATATATACATGCATAAGTACATGCATGCACAATTACGTATACAATTATATACAGTCAGGTGTACTTGGTCGTACTCAGAGATTCACATATATCTAAGCTGGAAGCCAGATGCATACGCAATCCCACATTGAAACATATGCATGAACGCACATATATCCTTGCCTTCGGATAGAGAGTGTATACATTAGTAAACGACACAAGTAGGTTGAGTACACGGCCAGAATATATATGACTAACATCATTTGATACGCTGCTTGTCTGTTTTAAGTCCATATACTGACGTGGCTTTCTCACATTGCCTTTTTCACTCCATAGGGCAATGGAATATATTTAATCATCAACTTGATATAGCACAAAGAATTTCTAAAGGTCGATGTCTACAAGAAATCTTAGAAGGTGAGGAATAGCAGGAGTAAACCAAGAAGGTTACATTTCTAAGGTTAAATCATTCATTAAAGTGTTTAGTACCGGATGTAGGAGCGAGGCAAAATAATGATGACTTGCAAGGCGGAGGTGTGCGTACAAAGAACGTTGACCTGGGTGGAGTTGATAAACAGTTTTCTGCAACTTACTATTGAATATATCTATAGATTTTCGACAACACGAAATGTAGTGACAGGTATAAACAACCTCTATTATATACATATATATATATGGGGAAAAAATTAGTTGAAAGGAGAACAATTCAAACTCTTTGAGAGGTCCAAAAAGAGAGAAAAAATTATTACTAATAAAGATTCATCATATTCATAAAAAACAGCTATAACGACAAAGAAACCAAATCAGAGGAATAGATAACGAATTCCTTTTACGGCGGAAACTTGGTCAGTGCAGTCTACAGCATTTTGATGTTTAATGAAAAACTCTGCTCAAATGTAGAGGCTTTATCGAGCAACAGACTAACTTATCGTAGCATTTTGATTGACAAATGCCGGAGGGTGAGTAAGGCGGCGAGCTGGCAGAGACGTTAGCACGTCGGGCGAAATGCTTAGCAGTATTTTGTCTGTCTGTCTTTACGCTCTGAGTTCAAATTCCGCCGAGGTCTACTTTTCCTTTCATCCTTACGGGGTCGATAGATTAAGTACCAGTTGCGTACTGGGAACGATCTAATCAACTTGCACCCTCCCCAGAAATTTCGGTCCTTGTGCCTAGAGTAGAAAAGATTATTATTATTATTATTAAGGCGGCGAGGTGGCAGAAACGTTAGCACGCAGGGTGAAATGCTTAGCGGTATTTCGTCTGTCTTTACGTAATGAGTTCAATCCCACCAAGGCCCACTTTGCCTTTCATCCGCGATAAATTATGTACCGGCTGCATACCCCATTTATTGTTTTTTTTCGCAAACGTTCAGAATGTATAGTTGAAATTTAATGAAAGCTTATCCT
>NC_142946.1:44667276-44674776 GCF_046866305.1 Octopus bimaculoides
CACCACTTACACAACACGCACAGAAAAAATAACCCTATTCATATACACAATAACATATATACAAATATACATACATACACACACACATATATATATATATATATATATATATATATATACACATCTACATACATATATACATATATATATATATGTATATATATATATATATATATATATATATATATATATATATATATATATATATATATATATATATATGCAAATCTACAAACATATATACATATATATATATATATATATGTATATATATATATAAATACATAAACTGACAGACGCACATAAGTATGTATATGTACATATATATATATATATATATATATATATATATATATATATATATATATATATATATATATATATATATTAATATGTATGTATGTATGTATGTATATATATACATGTATATGTGTATATATATATATATATTAATAATGCACAAATGAACATATATTACCATTTATTTTATTTTATTGTATTATTTTCAAAATTATTACATTTTATTTATTTTATATATCTCATATATATATTTTTTTTTTTTTATCAAAATTCTACTTGTATATACTTTAAGCAAATTCATAACAATTGTTACTATGGTAACGTAAAGAAGGGAAGTTTGTGTCCACTCAAAAGTTACAGTTATTTGAAGAATTTGAAACCTTATGTCAGGTAAATAATGGTAATGTTTGTATAACTCATTGTAAGATATTTGAATATAATGTTACATATATAAATATATAAGTAATGACTGTATATATTCATAAATATATGTATATATATGTATATATATATATATATATATATATATATATATATATATATATATATATATATATATATATATATATATGTACGTATGTATGGAAATATATATATATATATATATATATATATATATATATATATATATATGTATGTATTTATATACATTCAGATGTGTATATATATTTGCTTATATATGTGAACACATATATACATATATATCGAAGTATATATGTGCGCGCGTGTGTGTACATTCAAACAAACAGATATATCGTACAATGTATTTAGAATTTTGCCAGACTACTCCGTTTTCTAGTGAATATATCTCATTTAATAACTTGATACCTTTATGTTCATATTAGTTCATACATAAGTATGCATGTAATATATATTAATATATATATATGCAATTATACATTAACATATATATATATATATATATATATACATAAGTATATGCATGCATGATTAGCTACCATCTTACCTACACACATACATATGTGTATATGTATATATATACATATATATATATATATATATATATATATATATATATATATATATATATATATATATATATATATATATATATATATATATATATATATATATATATATATGTATATATATGTGTGTGTGTGTGTGTGTGTGTGTGTGTGTGTAGATACAAATATATAAGTTGAACAAAAAATTTACTTATATAACTTTTTTGAAAAGGTAAATTTTATTTGAGTGGTGTGGTGAGAGAAATTTTACATTATATGAAAACAATTTTAATATTTTCATATAATGTGAACGAAGAGGCAATCTTTTTATTATTGCTATCGTGTTATGTTTCTCTTCAAAGTTTTCAAAATTTACGAAGACGTGAATCTGTGTTGCTGATATTTTCCTAAATTAACTCTGTGTATATGTATGTATGTATGTATGTATGTATGTATGTATGTATGTATGTATGTACGTATGTATGTATGTATGTAGGATACACGAAGGGGTACTGGAAATTTTCTGGCTTTGGGTTAAAGAAAGTATGGGATGAAGAGTTAATCAACATTTCGTTCAATATATTTCCCTTTCAGATTCAGAAATTTATTGCAGTGGTCTTTCTGTTTTTTGTTTTGTAAGCCCTGTAAAAAACCCTTAAATCGAGAAACTTTTCAGCGCACCCTCGTATGTACATGGTAAGAGAAACGTCTGTGTCACGATAAGTATTTGGGTACTGTTGGAAGTGGTGAAAGTATAACTGCTGAGAAGTGAGTCTGTTGTTACATGTAGCTATGTTTAATGCGATCCCGTATTCATACACATGATTGTTTTCATGAATTTCGTTATCATTTGTTCATTGTAATGAAGCGGACACTGCCAGCCCATCATCTCTGTAGAGGCATATTCAATAAAAATGGATTCCATATTTATGTGTATCTAGAATACGCATCAACAAGACGTTGAATTTACTTCCTTCAACCCCATTAAACCCTACTTAGATTCTTACATTGACCACCGTTTTCTGCTTCGTTCACCAGCGACAAAAGTAATATTTGTAGTCAAGTATTGTAACAGACTAATGTCACTAACAGACGTAAATGAACCGTTAGAATCCAAGGAATAGAATGATGAGAAGAATTCACTTCTTAAAACCGAGGGAATTAACAGAAATCTTCATATTATATGTATTGTAAATTGCCTTTCAATGAACTCTCTCATGTTGCTTTGTAGACGTTTGGCCCGTTCTATATGATTTGATCTATCTATCTATCTATCTATCTATCTATCTATCTATCTATCTATCTATCTATCTATCTATCTATCTATCTCTCTCTCTCTCTCTCTCTCTCTCTATATATATATATATATATATATATATATATATATATATATATGAAGTTGTAGTATATTGTCAACTTAATGTGTCCCTGAATGCTGGCTAGGCTGGGTGGAGGAGCTTGTCTCCCCCTCGCAAACTTAAGGACACAATAATTGTGTCAAGGCCGACAGGAAGCGGTCCAGCTTCCTAGGGCTAAACGGCAGTAGTGTGTTCCCTTATTGGGATTGTCATATTAAGTTGACAATATACTACAACTTTATCGCTCCACTACTGCTTAAATCTCTCTGAGAGATTTAGAAATATTATATATATATATATATATATATATATATATATATATATATATATATATATATATATATATATAAAGAAGACAGAAAATGAAGAAATATCGATGAACAACAATTTACTTAGTGTAATGGAAGCACCCATTCTTTGGACGGTTATTTTAACCTCTAACTCAGCTAACCTTACATGTTGATATACGCACACACACATACATACATATATTATGTACGTGTGCGTATGTGTGTGTGTGTATATATCAGTGAGTGAGTTTAAGGCGAAAGTATACATATTCGCCCACGTAAGATTTTCAAAGAGACACATTCTAAGATTGATTCATTAATATAGGAATCCTTATCCTGCACTGTCTTTGAAATTCAATCAGAAAATCTAGGAAAATAGAAATCCAGATACGGAACCTGAAACCCAAATACAATTTAGAAAATAATTAAATTTCTTAATCGTAATCACAGCGATTAAACATGCACACAACTCCCACACCATATATATGTGTGTGTGTGTGTGTGTGGGTGTATACATGTATACATACATACATATATGTATATGTATATATAGATGTATATATATATATATATATATATATATATATATATATATATATATATATATATACATACATATATATATATATATATATATACATATATATATATATATATATATATATATATATATATATATACGTACATATATATGTATATATATATATATATATATATATATATATATATATATATATATATATATATATATATATATATATATATATATATATATACATATATACATAGGTGGAATGTTTGTGTGTGTGTTTTTATCGTAGGATTCGGATTCTGGTTTCAACTTCAATAGCGACAACATGAATTTCCTCCATCCTCTTATTCTGTTAAAATATTTAAGAAAAATTATATTAATGTCTTACTTGTTAAAAAATTCTACATTTTTCGCAGCTGAATATAGCGCTGCAGTTAAATTGATGCAATGATTGCATTGTTCAATTAAATGGAACCGCTTGAAACGGTCGTACTGCATTACTACTTGATATCCTCTTGCTTATTTTGATATATATATATGCTTGCGTGTGTAAATGTATATCTCTTTAAAATGCCCGAAGCTTAATTGCAAATATGTAAATATTCCGATGTAATGTATCCGCTTCTTTTTCTTTTTTCCTTTTTATTTTTCCCAACAAAAATAGTTTCAGATTAAGAAACACGTGATATTCTGAAATACATTGTTGCTCATATTTCTTCCTAACTCACTTAGTTCAATAAATTTAATACAAGTCTTATAGCCGTCTCAATTCGTAAATAAAAACTAATTATATTTAATTTTAGAAATGAATATTAGAGCGATTACTTTTGGACATAATTTCTTCCATTTAATAGAGCTTAATGATTGAAATTGTTCCATAGAGTGTTTTTTCTTTTTCTTTTCTTTTATTAATTAATTAATTTATTTATTTTTTTGTCTTCTTGCATTTTTATTATGAGTAAAATTGAGTTAATATATTAAATAAAACTTGTCTTAAATTTCTGAATTTTAGCTTAGATAAAACTAATATATTAGAAGGAAAACTAAAATGATCTTCATGTGGCTTATGTATTTTATTTTCGTGAAGTGGTCAGAGCAAATAATTGTTATTATTACAGACAATAAAGATGTGATGGCTGAAGCCTATAAAAAAATCATTTCCAGGCGTGGCTGTGTGGTAAGAAGCTTGCTTCTCGTCTACATGGTTCTGAGTTCAATCCTACTCCGCAGAGCTTTGGATAAGCGTTTTCTACTATAGCTTCGGGTTGACTGAGCCCATTGTGTGAATTTGGTAGAGGTAAAGAAGACTGTCGTGTGTGTGTGTGTACGTGTGTGGGTGTACGTGTTGTCTCCACCAATGCATAATGACTGCCGTTGCTTCGTCGCAACATTAGCGGCATTTCGTCCGTCCTTACGTTCGTTCAGAACGTAAAGACGGACGAAATGCCGCTAAGTCATTTACTCGACGTACTAACGTTTCTGCCACCTCACCACCGCATTAAACTTTGTAACTATATTGGTTTGAGATATTTCCCCTTTATGTTTAACTGTTTAATATTCTCCTTCTACATCACCCAGTTTCTCGGATGTTTCTACCAATAAAGACCCTCTCTTCGTCACTTACCTTCTCCCTTCCTTTCTTTATCACGTTTTCGCTTTCTCTCCCTCCCCTTACCGTCTGTCTTCCCCCTTTCTCTCCACCTCTCTTTCTACATCTCTCTGTCTCTCTACCCGAATCTACTTTTTTCCCCACATCTTACTCACTTTACTGACGAAGACCTCCCCCCTCTCTCTCTCTCTCTCTCTGAATATTCCGTTTTCCCTAATAACATACATACAGATGAAATCCTTTACACTAAACCTGCAACGAGCAATTTCATAAATTGTTTCTACATAACAACTAAGAAAATTGAACTATATACTGTCTTGATACCAATTCCACAAACACACACACTCACACACACACACACACACACACACACACACATATATATATATATATATACATATATATATTTGAGGGTAAATTCATTGCATTTACTTTAGAACCAGCATCTTCATCAAAGACAGGTGTATTCTTTTAGCGTTATTGTAAAACTTCACACTGCTTAAAACAAATAGCGTGTCTACATTTTCTAACCTATTCACAACATTCTTAGAGCGTTACGAATATGTTAGTAACGGACTCCCCATTGTCTCATTGACAAGCCCCACTCAATTTCACACATTTAACTGCTTAATAACCGTTTATTAACATTGAGATATTCAAAAGATTCATAACATCTTTGGAGATATATTGCTTACCTAATTAAAATACAATTCGTGCCTCTAATATAACCTTGTATAATCTTGAAATAAGATTTGCATCTATCATGTAAATTTCACACATTAAATCTCAAAGTGTATATACATATTCCTATATATATATATCAATCTTGGAAAATCAATATCGTTGTTGTGAAGTTGACCTCAGTTGTAAAGGTGGGGTGATATATAAGTGCTTATTGTGTGATGATTCTTAGAGGTGTAAATACCACTTCGTAAATCTTCGTTTCCTAATTTGAAAAATCGTAGGAATGAATTATTTAATAACATGATATAAAAATATTGTTATCATATTTCTATAATTACAATTATTTCTCATTTGCATGGCAAATTTCTTGGTTATCTGATTTCAAATTATATGTGACATAAGAATTATATTTCATTAATATGAAGAGATATTCTGGAGTTTTTCTTTCATTTTTCTAAATAAATTTCTGTTTTCTTTTTTTTTTAAGTTTTACCCGAATAACATCTATTCGTGAAATATTTGGTGAAATAAATATCACATTCATTGATTTAAGAAGAAATAAGTACGAACAATTTTGTATTTGAGAGGAGGCAAATCATTGCTATGTCTCATATATTCTCCCATGTCAACTTTACTTTGAAGAAGGACTCTTTCTGAAACGTTGATTTTCAATTTCAGTTGGAAAGTTCACTCTACACTTTCTAATAATTTTATTAAATAACATTAGCATTGCTGGAGTATGTTTGATCAATTTAATATAACTGATCAATTGAATATAATCTTACTAAAACATTATTAAATGCGAAATAAATATATACATATAAATGCATAAACGTGTGTGTGTATGTATGTTTGTCCTCCCACCATCACTTGACAACCGGTGTTGGTGCGTTTACGTCACCGTTACTTATCGGTTCGGCAAAAGAGAGGTCGATTTGTTGGACTAGAAGGCGGCGCTCCAGCACGACCGCAGTCAAATAACTGAAACGAATAAAAGAAGAAAAGAAGAAACGAATACACACGTTTCTGTGTTTGCGTGTGTGTGTGTGGGGGGGGTCTGAGTGAGTCTCCTTTCGTGACTAGCTGAATGAAACTATGCGGACGGTTATCTAAATACCAGTTCGTGTAAACATTTGCTTTCAACACTCACAAATATACGCATTTATGTGAGTGTATACATCTAACTATATCTTATTTGCATGTATATATACAACATCCGGTTTCATGTAAGTTTATGTAAATCTCACATTTTCTCTCTCTTCCGCTTATTCATTGCGACATATTATGAATGAGAATTTTTCGCCATGTCTAACATGATTTGAAAAAGCATTCCAAGTTTTTCCGGATTAGTTTCCCACACCTCAACAGCAAATTCTCAAGGTAAACTTGGACAACCTGTGCGTAAAACTAAACAGTGGAACTCGATCAAATAATTCTATGGTCTAAGATTTCGAAATAACAGTTTGAACAACTATTATGGCTATGTACGTGTGTGCGTGTGTGTTTTTACATAGAGTGATTGAGTTCAGTAAGTGGGAGAATGTAGGCCAATGAAATGTGTTAAGTAGTATCACGTGATGATAAATTACTTTTGAGATAAGGCCTACGTGATGGCATATCTTTTGTTAGATAACTTAAGAGTCCCAGTTCAAGTCTTGCACATACATATCACATACACGCACACATACATAAATGCATATATACATACGTACATGCATACACGCATGCATTCATACCTACATACATACATACGTACAAG
>NC_142946.1:44679776-44682276 GCF_046866305.1 Octopus bimaculoides
GTGTAGTTACGTGTAGAAAAGGATGCGGGGCATCTCTTCACATGTACACCTGAGTGGTGGACTGTGTTCGTTTAAGTGTGATTGCGTGTTTTTTTACATGTGTCTGCGTGTGTTTGCGCTTGTGTGCATGAGTGTGCTGTTTTGTGAAACAAGCACTAAACGAATTTAGTTATTGGTAAACAACTCGTATGATAACAAATATTTGTATTATTGTCAATAAGCTTTTATTATTTTTATCCTTTTTATTTTTACCAATCGAACTATGATACGATCCGTTTATCCACTCAGTCAACTATTTTACCTCATCCGCTGCAAAACTAGTGCAATGGTGTTTGCGTCTGCGCTTAGGTAGTTGTCTTCCTGATTCCTTGTGTCGCACAAAAATGAGTACAGCTAGTGCATTTTAAGTTCAGGAAAAATATGAACGAAAAATAATCGTCGCCACGCGAGCAACTAAGGCATTCGGTTAAGGTAAGGTGTATGTATATTGCAGAATAGCAAAAATGATAACTCGACCGATATGAAATATCAATACTCTCTACCATTGTATTGAGTGCTCTTTTTTCTGATACTTAATATGAAACGGATACACAGATATAAGCGCAGGAGTAGCTTGCTTACAGACCACATGGTTCCGGGTGTAGTCTCACTGCGTGGCACCTTGGGCAAGTGTCTTCTACTATAGTCTCGGGCCGACCAAAGCCTTGTGAGTGGATTTGGTAGACGGAAACTGAAAGAAAACCGTCGTATATATTAATATGTATATATATATATATATATGTGTGTGTGTGTGTGTGTGTGTGTGTGTGTGTTTGTGTGTGTGTGTTGATTTAATTGATTAAAAACATTGTCCTTGTTGCTGCAGCTTGGCCATAACGTATACAGTGTAATACGCATGACAATATATGTATGAACGAAGACAACTAAAAGAAGCTAGTGTTTGATATTTTCTCTAGAATGCTCGTCAGATGATGGTACCGGCAATTTAAATCATTCCTTTAGTAGCCATCGTTATTTTTTAGCCCTAGGCTGTGGCTAATGTAGGAGATCTATGAGAAGATTAGAAGTTAGTGACCTAGCATAAGTTTTTATTTATTTATTTATTTATTTATTTATGATTTGTTTGATCGTTTGTTTGTTTTGTTTTGCCGACATCGTGTATCGGGAAACCACATTAACTTCAATGAAATAAAAATATATTCCAACATCAAATAGTTGGATGTTCTCTAAGATTCTTTATAATCAACGCTATCAATAAATAACAGTGTGAGTGTGTGTGTGTGTGTGAGAGAGAGAGAGAGAGAGAGAGAGAGAGAGAGAGAGCATGTGTGTGTGTTTGTGTGTGCAGATGTGTGTGTGTACACCGATATATGTGTGTGTGTGTGTGTATGTATGAATGCATGCAATATATATATACATATTCCTGCATACGTAAACACACACACACATATATACACACCTAGCCATCTTTATATCTATCTGTGAGTGTGTGTGTGCGTATGTTGGTGTGTGTACACCAATATATATGTGTGTGTATGTATGTATGCATGTATGCAATATATATCCGTTTTCCTGCATAGTAGATACACACACACGCACACATATACACATACACACACACACACATATATATATACACACCTATCCATCTATATATCTATGTGTGTGTGTGTGTGTGAGTGTGTGTACGCCTGTATGATGAGAAGCTTGTTTCCAAGACTCATGGTTCCGGGTTCAGTCTCAGTGTGCGACACACTGGGCCAGTGTCATTTACCCAAAGCCTCGGACCGATCAAAGGCTCGTGAGCAACTTCGACAGCCGGAAACTGAAAGAATCCCGTCGAATATATATGCTATATATATAACGAAGACATACACACGTACACACACGTACACGCACACCCACACCCACCAGACACACAGACGAGGCTATAGGAGAAGATACCTGCCCAAGGTTGGCACACAGTCGGACTGAACCCGGAACCATGTGGTGGGGTTTCCAGCTTCTTACAACACATCAACGCCTGAGACTTTAATCATTGTATAAATGTCTGTGATGAAAAATGATAATATTTCGATATTAACACCGGAAGTTCGGTTGTCTGGCCATTAAGCTATCTGTCTTCTATGCTTTCCCTTAATTGCCGTTAAAACAAGAAAATATATATATATAAATATAATAAATGAAGAAACATACAAAAACACCAAGAAATAAATGAGTAGTGGAAAATAACAAGCTTAAATTAATAGGATTCGGTTTGATAGACGACGAGTTTACATCGAGTAGAATGCATAAATCATTTACACAATTATGAAGCACTATAATATTGTCATAGACGAGATTCATAGAGCATGTGACCACCGTCATATGAGAAAGTAGATAAAGCATACATCCACGTTTATAGAATGAATCTAAAGTGTGCAGATCTTTCTTACTGAAAATGGTGAATACAGTGCAGTAATATTTTCTATTCTATCGAAATACGTCAGCTAATTAGATC
>NC_142946.1:44684776-44687276 GCF_046866305.1 Octopus bimaculoides
ACTTTCGTCTAAAGCAGGAGTTCGCAAAAGTGGTTACGCAACAGATATTGCTTGAGATACACAACGTTTGTAAAAACACAGGAATTTTGATATAATAACATTCAAACGAATGCAGCACGTGTGTTCGGAAAACCTGTACTGGCACTTTTGTTTTGGTCCGTTTATTCTTGTAAACAAGCATTTTCAGTACTTTGCTTGCAAGCCACATTGTTCTAGGCTCATCCCCAGGTTTGGCTCCACTGTGTCGCACTTTAGGCCTGTGCTTGTATGGTTAGTTAGAAGTAGCAGCGAAATAGCCAACAAATATTATTTTAATTTCGTGAAGGACATATACGATTACGTATAACTAGGTAGGGCAAATGCAGAAAATAATGTATTAACAAGATGGTTCTTTAAAAAGGTCTTTTTAAACCAAAGAAAAGTATTTATAGAAAGAAAGATAAAACAAGGTAAAATCATTCGTCATGTCATAAAATTAATGGCCAGTCCAATGGGAATTTGGATAAATAGCAAAACTTTTCCTATATTTTTCGACGTTCACATAATCCATTAGTTATTTCATACCTGCGAAATCCGTAATGGGAACCATATTTAAATTATGTATGTATCCGTGTATATATGCATACATGCATTCACGTATACATGTATGCATGAATAGATGCATGCATGTATGTATATGTGTATATGTATGCCTATGTGCGTGTTTCTGTTAGTGTGTGGGTATATGCGTATTTCAACTTAAGTATAGAAATATATACGTCCCTGTGTTAACTCTTTATGAATACGTATGCATGTGTTTGAGTTTGTATGAGTGTATATATTTATACATATGCGTCTGTACACGCATACCTCAGCATGCAGGTACACGTGGTTTGGTATGCGTTCATATATCAATGTGTACAACTTTTCCGCCTCTGCTACTTCTTGTAAATTAAATAAGGGACCTCAGCAAAAAAAAAAAAAAAAAGCAATCGCAAGAAGTTTTGGAGAATGAATTTTAGCGTGACTCGATTAATTTTCTGCGAATGCATTCCTAATGCATTTCACGACTTATCTCTAGATTCGCCTTGTTAATATCCCTAGAAACATCTTGTTAATATCCCTGCGTTTCCAGCAGTCTGTTGCTTAATTCATGTGATAAATATAACGTCTGTATACCCAAGCTGTGGACAATCAGAGAAACAGAGGTTTTTACCAATATATCAACAAAAAGTTGATTGGAAATTTATTATCTTCGCAAAGCAGTGACGTGCATCACTGGAAGTTAGCAAAATATCAGCATCGGGATTACACACAGCCTTGTGGTTAATGGAATTTTCCGTTCAACTTGCGGGGTTTCGAGTTCCGACCACCGCATGGCACCTGGCACAAATGTCTTGTACTATAGGCATCCTTGAAATAAGTAAACCTTAGTGAGTAGAATTGGTGGAGGAAAGGAAAGAAGTTTGCCGCATATATATGTGTGTGTATATGTGTGTAGATGTGTGTGTGTGTGTGTGTGTGTGTGTGTGTGTGTGTTTGTATAAGATAAGAGTTTCTTCCGTTTCAGGATGAAAATTATTTTCGGAATATTTTCTCATTATGCACCGTTTTGGGTACTTATACCCCAAAGTCTCTAATAACTTTAAAACTACTTGTCCCGATTTACGCAAAACTTGTTTTATTCCGTTCGTATTAACATTTCAGGGTAACTTAATTCATAGTTTTTTTCTATTATGCGACAGTTTGGCTGAGTAACACTGCAAGCAAGCATGAATCAAACTGACTTTTAATGTATCATAGATATATATGTATATGCTTCCATCTACGAAACACTGTTTTCCCATATCACGCTCCATTTATCCAATTATTTACCTATTCATATATAACTTTACGCGCACACACACGCACACATACACACACATACTGTATATATATATATACATATTTTTAAACATAAAATATGCTAATGCAGTAAAAATTTGAAAATTCTGTCCAAGTTTTCGAGCGATGTGATTCCATAGGTCTTTGATTGAATATTAACCTCCAAAATTTCCAACGTTCTCTTTCCGCTCGTCTCTTTATATTATTCTACTGCAGGCAACTAAACAATAAATATAGACCTGCAGCGAGGCAGTAGTTTCTGTAATTCGTATAACTTATATAAAGATTACACGAGCAGATAATGTCTCGTAACAAGAAACTTTATCTTATGTATATAAATATTCATAAAAGTCCACAGTTTCTCAGATAAGCCTATGGTACATTGCTTGATTCACATTTCTTGGTATTAAGTCGTAGCCAAAAGAATGCCATGAATATTATGGTATATAGTTTTATTACGGCAGTAAATTTAGATCAGCTAAAAGGTATTTTATAGGAATTACATTTCAACTAAAAAAAGTACCACTTTATCTACCTTAGTAAATATGGGACATATACAGATGTATATGAGTGTGTGAATATGTATTTTCGCATGAATATGTGTGTATCTATCCATCTCTCTCTCTCTCTCTCTCTC
>NC_142946.1:44694776-44709776 GCF_046866305.1 Octopus bimaculoides
TTAAGTATTATAGCATTGATGCCATATTTACTGTTAACCTACTTTCGCACCCCACCCCCATGTGTATATGTACGTACATATATGGCAAATGAAAGACGGAAGATGGAATATAGGAGAATTTACTATTAATCACGACAATTGTTTCGACACATCCAGCATTGATTCCTCATAGGTGGGACACTCAACAACTGGTTCAGGAGCATCCGGTGGTGCAGATGTATGTCGTCGGGTGATAAATAAATACAACTCATTTAAAATGACTGTACCACAATGTAACTTACCGTTTTGTAGAAAGAAAAGCAGCCAATCGACCTCTCCCTCCCTCCCTCATAACCCGAAGTCTTGTTCCTATAGTCGAAAGCATTATTAGGTGACGAGCTGGCAGAAACGCCAGTGCGTCGGCCAAAGCGCTTAGCTACATTTCTTCCGCCTGTTTATGTTAAAATACCACCAAGGTCGACTTTACATTTAACCCTACATGGGTCGATAAAATAATAAAACAGTCAAGTACTAAGGCGATGTTACCGACAGGCCAATACCCTCAAAATTGCTGGCTCCGTGCCTAAATTAGAAAGCATTATCAGAACTATAATATATGCATTGAGAATGAATCGACACGTTATTGCTTGTACTCTTGCAGTTCGATGTAAACCTCATGAATTTGAATAAATATATTAGTAGAATTGGAACAAGATGTGGGGGAGTGGATAGATTGGTTCCTCTATTTCTAGTTGATTTTGGCGTTTTTCGTTTCTTCTTTTGACCTTTTAATCTCCCACTGTCAAATTACAAACTTTTCAAAACAGACAGAACGCCCCTTGAATTAAGCCTGTAATGATGAGAGCTAGGGGGGGGGGAGGAAGCCGGGGAAAATCAAAGGCCAAATATCTAACAAAACTTTTGTGTAAAGTTACATATTTAAGTTTTATACATACGGTTCACACCGTTGTCTAGTTTATAGAAAACTGTTAGAAACTTGACAAAAAACGATATCAGCAGCTACTAAACCAATGTTGTACTAATAGATACGATATTACGATAGGATATATTCATAGTCTGAATAACGAAGAAGAAAAATAGAAAAAAAATAAAATAAAATAAACGAGCAAAAGGTAATAGTAATACTTGACTTCTTTGAAGATTTGTAGGTATGCATTTAGTATTAAGTACACTTCAGACAGCATTGCAGTAATATCGACCCATCCGGCGCTGCGCAAATGGTTTTAGATGTCGAGCAACCAGCTTGTATGCTTGATGGTCCAGACTATGGGCTGGCACTTCCTCTACGACTGACTCATAATAACATTAATGATTAGCCTTTGAAGACGGACATAAATTTTATTACCTTTTTTTTTTCTATGATAGTAAATATTGGAAAATCTATCAAAGTATTGGACATGGTGATATATAATTGGGAATTTGGTGGGTATTTTTCTCTCTCTCTCTCTGTCTATACATATATATATATACATATATGTGTTTATGCACGTTTTTCATGCACCCACGCACCCACCCCTCCTTTATATTCATTATCTTGATGACACTTGAAATATTGCAAGGAGTATGATAAATAATCATTTGAATATAACCTGTTTGGAAAGTTTTAATATCTGTGAAAGGAAGTTAGCTATATCTTTAGCTGATCTACATGAGTCAGTGGATTAATAGCAGAACATCATAAAATTTTTACTCACATCTCCCCATCTCACATTCATACATACATACATATATACATACGTACGTACGTACGTACGTAATACGTGCAGACATACAAGCAAAGACATTGATAAACTATATGCATGCTACGTACATATACGTCCACACATACTCACACAGGCGAATACACACGTGTGGCTATTACAGCATATGCATATAATTGACAAAAACTCGTAATAAAAATCTGGTATGGAAGTATTTGTGTATACATATATATATATCATATAAACACGTGTGTATCTATGTACATACGTATACATATCTATTTATCTATCTATCTATCTGTCTATATCTATTTATCGTTCTATCTCTCTGTCTTTCTCTCTCTCTCTCTCTCTCTCTCTATATATATATATATATATATATATATATATATATATATATATATGTGTGTGTGTGTGTGTGTGTGTGTGTGTGTGTGTGTGTGTGTGTGTGTGTGTGTGTGTGTATACAGAGAAACAGACAGACAGAGATTGATTGATAGCTATGTGCATACCTACATGTTTTTGTATGCTTAGGTTTATCTACACTTTTATATACCCATACACACATGCATTATACACATATCCAAATAGATATTCATACATGTACACACATACATACACACACATTTTATAACGTGTATAACTTTATCGTGAACTGTCATCTTAATTGACGAAGCATATATTCTGACCTCAGTCTACGCTAGACACACACTGCTAATAGTGCTACTATCTTTCTTATCTACATGCTATTCCCCACTAAATTAATACAGCTATCTGATATCATTGCAGTTCGGTCGTATCTCAATAATATATTTCATTTTATAAGATAGGACATCCGTAGTTTTTAAGTATCTTCTTGAATAAACGTTTAATATATATAATTGATTTTTCTTTTCAGGAGCTGCGAGGTAAATTTTAATCCAAATAAACCGAAATTTGCTTTTCATCTTTTAGTAATAATATTGAATGTTAATACGACTGAATGAGGAGGCAATTTTGATAGAGGTGGCTAGATCCTTACCTGTGCATTGTATTTCATCTGCGTGGAAATTTGAAATTGCTAATCCTTGAAATCTCTAAAACTAAAACAAAGGAAAAGGAAAAGGAAAACGCGTGGCTGTGTGGTAAGAAGCTTGCTTTCTAACCACATGGTTTCGGGTTCAGTCCCATTGCGTGGCACCATGGGCAAGTGTCTTCTACTATAGCCTCAGGCCGACCAAAGCCTTGTGAGTGGATCTGGTAGACGGAAACTGAAAGAAGTTCGTCGTATATATACATGTGTGTGTGCGTGCGCGCACACACGCACACACACACACACACACACATTTACATATATGCATATATATGTCGCAGATTTAGATTGTTTCTTTGTGTATATTTGTACCATTGATAAGTAACAAATTGTCAAAAACGGTTTGGTATTTAAATAAATCTATTACAAATTTTATATACAGGTACATTTTCAAACCTTTTAACAAATTCTCCTATTTTTTTCTGCATGAGAATACAATTGTACTCTCCATATATGCAAATTATATAAATATATGTAAAGAGACAAAGATTTAGATAGATAGATAGATAGATAGATAGATAGATAGATAGATAGATAGATAGATAAGCAGACAGACAGACAGATAGATGAATAGATTGTGAGTGAAAGCGAGAGAGAGACTCAGACAGAGAGAGAAATGGAAAGAGAGAAACATCTTCACCACCTACAGTGATCACGTGATCACAAGGGTGCAAGAAAAAGGAAATGGATAACCTAATTTGATCGTTGGTTAAGTTGTTTAATAAAAAAAGAACACAGACCATAATAATATGTTGAAGAAATCTAATAAACTATATTGGTGGCTTTGTTTTTCAACTTGAAGATGGGCAGCATGAGGTTTATCAGAGTCGATAATCTGTTGCATTTTGATTCTATCAGTAAGTATGCTTTTTTTTATTTGATTAGTAAATTTTATTTTTTTCTTTATATATTATTTGTAACACAGAACAAAATGGAATTTTGGCGCCTACAATATAACGATATATTAAGTAAACTGAAGCTCAATTTGCAATGTGAAAATTATCTACTGACATATGTGTGTGTATGTGCTTGAGTGTGTGGCCTCGTATGTGTGTGTGTGTGTGTGTGTGTGTGTATGTGTGTGTATGTGTGCTTGAGTAAGTATGTGTGTCTGAACATGTGGATGTGTTCGTGTGGTGAAATACACTCACGCTCTAACATATGATCATACAAAATATATGCATATACAGACTTAAGACCAATATATACATACATATATACATACATACATACATATATATATATATATATATATATATATATATATATATATATATATATACATACATACATATATATATGTATATGTATATATATATATATACTTATAAACATATAAATACATACGTATACGTAAATATGTATATATATACATATGTACATGTACATATATATATATATATATATACATACATATATGCCATATATGCACACACACACACACGCATAAATACCTTGTACGATTACATAGAACTTAGACCTTATGTCTTTGCACAGTTTTCGAATCTCATTTCACTGTTCATCACAAATGAATAAATATGGATACTCAAATACATTCTAATTTTCTTCTTAGCAATACGATTTTATATGTAATAACTAAAATATTTTTCTGGTTTTGCACTCTGTATATAGCTGCACTCTTCCATATATTTTAAATAAATGTAATGTAGTTACGTTTTCTTTATAGCTATTTCCTATGACATATAAACCTACAATATGCTTGAAGTCCCATGTCTAGAACCATTTAAAGATAAAACATTATATATATATATATATATATATATATATATATTCTTGTCCACTGGTTTCAACTCTTGTCTCATGTATTCAAAAGACTGGAGCTTTCAGCACATTACTTAGATTCATAATGACGTTTGATAATGGCGTTTTCAATCAATTGTACATCATGTACATGCTTTGCATTCTTACATGATTTGAACAATTTAAATTTCAGCATAGAGCATCATATCACTTCATAGTAGTCTTTATTTACTGTTTAGTTAAAAAACATTGTTTAACGTCGTAGAGATATTGTGAAGAAAATTAAAAAAGTGCTACGAAATAGTTAATATAAGTATATGAATAAATTGTATATTAAATATTTTGTTGAACGTGACAAGCATTTTATTTATCGAACACAGGATGATGAAAGGGAAAGATAAAGTTTATATCGGCTGGATTCATCTCAGCCGAAAAAGAGCCTGAATTATCACCACAAGGCGTTTTGCATTATCCGATATTATTAGTTCATCTAGTTCATCACCTTTCCTCTACGTGTGAGAATAAATAGGCAGATCTTACAGAGATTTAGCCGTTATATCTCGGTAAATTGCTCAACCCCTTCCTCTATAACAAGAATATGGCATCCAAGTAGCGATGTCGTGAATCTTCTAGATTCATCGTAGAAAAATCTAGAGTTATGAGTTAATACAGCTGTGTAGTTGAGGAATTTGATCGCAAATATGTGGGCCCTGCTGCTTTCCTGCGTCGCATTATTTTGGAGAAAAATATCATGCAGTTTGTATCTATGTATATATGTATGCATGTATGTACGAGGTTGTAAATAAAGATGCCAGACTAATAGAAAAATTCTTTTCTACTCTAGGCACAAGGCCCGAAATGTTGAGGGAAGTGGGGCTAGTGGATTAGAACGATCTAAGTACGCAACTGGGACTTAATTTATCGACACCGAAACGATGAAAGGCAAAGCTGACCTCGGTGGAATTTGAAAACAGAACGTAAAGACAGACGAAATACCGCTAAGCATTTCGCCCAGCGTGCTACCGTTTCTTATTTCTTTATTGCCCACAAGGGGCTAAACATAGAGGGGACAAACAAGGACATACAAAGGGATTAAATCGATTACATCGAGCCCAGTGCGTAACTGGCACTTAATTTATCGACCCCGAAAGATGAAAGTCAAAGTCGACCTCGGCGGAATTTGAACTCAGAACGTAACGGCAGACGAAATACGGCTAAGCATTTCGCCCGGCATGCTAGCGTTTCAGCCACCTCGCCGCCTTGACTATTAGAAAATCTAAACAATTACGTATTTTGTCACTCCCCAAATATTACACGGTTTTGATTGCTCTCAATAAGTGGAGTATGTTGCAGTCAATGATTCACTCTTTATTCTACATTACGTCATAAATACTCTCTTCATTATTCCACAAATGTCGTACATGTATGTATATTCAAAACTACAAATATATATATATGCATATTTACACGTGGGTTCACGATCTTACAAACAGGTTACATACATTTTCTGAAGGTTGTCAAGGGAAAGCAGATTTAGTGTATGCAAAAGCTTCGCATTTACAACAGATTTGACACATTTCAAACAAAAGCTACAAATTCACACAGTAAGCCTTATTCTTCACTTTCACTGCAAAAGTTCACGAAGAACTATATTTCGTGTACAGATATTCAGCGGCTCCTACACATGTCGGCCTCCTTAAGTCTAAATCTGTAACTTCAAATCGTCTCTGTTCGTTTCTTCTGTTACGTTTGGTTCTGCTTAGAGCAAGGAATAAATGCTTGTGGTATAAACAGGCTGGCAATGAATACGGTACCTCTCAGTTGAATCGAAAAGATAATAGTGGAATAGAGCTGAGCATGGAAGTAAAGTAATTAATAGTACATCAAGTGCAAATACGTATAGCTACGTAAATAATATATTGATGGCACACAGCGTATTACATATATTGATGAGAATTATTAATGAGAAAAAAGAGAAAATTAATTTGATCGTGTGAATTTATGAACGTAAAAGCATTACTTGATAATTATAAGAGACAGAAGAGACGAGAATGGACTTTTTTTAATACAAAAAACAAACAGCACGGCGCCGGTTCGTGTCGAATAACTTGGAGATCGTGAAGATTGGTTTATTCTTGTTATTTGTATCAGTCGTCTGACTGCGGCCATACTGGGGCAGTGCTTGACAAATTTCAGTGGAACGAATCGACCCCAGTACCTGATAGTTATTGTATCAGTATCTTTTTGCCGAACCGCTATTTAACGGGGACGTAACACACCGTCATACACACACATACACAGACACAGACCCCCCACACACGTATTTTCGGGCTTCTTTCTGTTTAGTATAATTCTTTTATTCTTTTATTCTTTTATTGGTTTCAGTCATTTGACTGCGGCCATGCTGGAGCACTGCATTTAGTCGAGAAAATCGACCCCAATACTATTCTTTGTAGGGCTAGTACTCATTCTATCGGTCTCTTTTTACGGGTTCGTAAACACACCAGCATCGGTTGTCAAGCGATGTTGGGGGAGACAAACACAGGCACACAAACACACACACACACACACACACACACACACACACACACACACACACACATATATATATATATATATATATATATATATATATACGACGGGCTTCTTTCACTCTCCATCTTCCAAATCCACTCACAAGACTTTGGTCGGCCCGAGGCTATACGAGAGGCTTCTTTCGGTTTCCGTCTAACAAATCCACTCACAAGGCTTTGGACGGCCCGAGGATATAGTAAAAGACACTTGTCCAAGATGCCACGCAGTGGGACTGAACCCGCAACAATGTGATTGAGAATCAAGCTTCTTACCACACTGCTGCTCCTGCGCCTACCAAATCCACTGAAATCTATTAGTCATAAAGATAAAGAAACGAAGTGTTGTTTCTCCCTGAGTTTATATTCAAATTTGATTTATCATAGCTGCGAAGGAAACTTTATTCCCAAGTAAAGATCTACGGTAAATAATACTGTACTGTACTGTTAAAATGTCTATAGCCACCGTCATTAGAATTAAATGATCGGAAAACGCCTCATAAATCACAGTGAGCAGTTAAATGTCTATTATAATTGTTATATGAGAAGGTGCATTTCCTTCAGATGTTAGATAAACCGTGCTGGATTTGATACAATGACATATATCGTTCTACTGACTCAAAAGCTATGATTGTTCGTATATAAAGCAAGATATATTATATTATTCTATACTTAATATGGCGGCGAGCTGGTAGAAAGGTTAACACGCCGCACGAGATGCTTAGCGGCATTTCGTCTGTTTTTAAGTTCTGAGTTCAGATTCTGCCGAGGTCGACTTTGCCTTTCATCCTTTCAGGGTTGATAAATTAAGTACCAGTTGCGTACTGGGAAGCAAACGTCTTATTCCTTAGTCCCGCTTGCGCCTGCTTACTAAACAGAAATGCACTGTATGATGTGATTCATTTTATGTCGTGTATGTTTAGTTACGGCCTAAGACTCATATATATTAGTTAGTAAAACATAAAGAGCCAATACGATCTCTGTAAAAACCCGTTGTCATGTAAACTAAAAGCAGAACAAATATTCAATGAGATGTATCGAACAATATATATCAAATTTGACGTTCAGTCATCTTGTCAAGTCGTTAGTTACATCATACTGCATTCACACTAGCTCTCATTTCTCTCTCTCTCTCTCTCTGTCTCTCTCTGTTTGTATATATAAATACACATATATATATATGTGTATATATATATATATATATATAGAGAGAGAGAGAGAGAGAGAGATATGTATGTATGTATATATATAGAGGATATATACACTATTCAGGCCGAGAAACCGGCCCCTATTTGTCGTTTTTATTTTGCTCACTTGTGTATCTAAATGACATTTGTTAGCTGTAAATACACGAGTGTTCTGAACGATGACAACAAGCAGATAAAAAGGTGTTGCTGAGAGAACGCTGCGGAAACGATCAGGTCAAGGACGTGAAAAAATAAAGATTCGGTACTTCGAATTTAAGGAACATGAACCCGACGCTGTGTGGGATGAATGCTTAACAGGTAAATGAAGAATTAAGGTGTTAAATGGAGATGCAGATATTACTGTGAGCTTTGCAGCCACCTGATAGCAGTTCAGTTCCACTGTGTGGTACCTTGGACAAATGTCTTTTACTACCGTTCTTAGCCAACCAATGCCTTGTCAGTGAATTTAGAAGCCCGTCGTTTATATAAATGTGTGAGTGTGTGTGTGTGTGAGTTCTGCTTCACAGCAGGTGTTGGTTTCATTGTTTACGACCCTGTAGCTCAGCTGTCGGTAAAGAAATCGATAGAAAAAATACCAGAATTTCAAATGAGTACTAGGGTCGATTTATTCGACTAAAACTCTTCAAATCGGTGCCCCAGCATGAGCGCAGTCCACTCACTGAAACAAGTAAAACATAAAAGATATGTTTTCCATCACAAAGGCGCAGGAGTGGCTGTGTGGATGTAACTTGTTTGCTGATCACGTGGTTCCGGGTTCAGTCCCACTGCGTGGCACCTCGGGCCGGCCAATGCCATGTGGGTGGATTTGATAGACGTCGTATACATATATATATATATATATATATATATATATATATATATATATATATATATATATATATATATATATATATATATATATATATATATGCCTGTGTGTGTGTTGTGTGTGTGTGATTGTGTGTGTTTGTGCGTCTGTGTTTGTCCCGCTACCATCGCTTGACCACCAATGCTTGCGTGTTTACGTCCCCGTAACTTAGCGTTTCGGCAAAATAGACCGATAGAATAAGTACTAGGCTTACAAAGAATATGTCCTGAGGTCGATTTGCCCGACTAAAAGCGCTACTCCAGCATGGCCGCAGTCAAATGACTGCGAAAGTGTAAAAGACTATAAAAAAAAACAAAAAATTCTCTTTACAAAATTATAATATTTAATATTGTTTATATATTAAGGTCAGACAACTTATTCTCTGACGAAAATAGACAATGAAAAGCAGACACAGAAGAAACACACATAAACAAAGGGTCGTATCATAACCCCTCATTATTGGCTCCGCGTAGTCATATGGCAAAGGGATATACGTTACTTAGAAAAACAATCAGGCACAGACACCGCCTCAAATACTTACCCCCCACCATATACACACACATATATACACAGTCATACGTTTAATTATATAAAATTTACATGAAAGCTCGTTTACAACTGACCTGGGATTAAACGAAAAATAGATTTTATGTACCTAAGCGTATTAATTTAGAAGCAAGCACACATACACAACTATACACAGAGCCCATATATGTATATGTATACCTACCCATTGCTCCTCGCCCTCTCTTTCTCTGTCTGTCTGTCTGTCTCACTCTCTCTCTCTCTCTATATATATACACATATATGTTTCGTATACATATATATATATATGAAACAAAATATGAAAGGTGTGTGTGCGTATGTATATATACTTACATACGTAAATACATACGTAAATACATGCATACTTACATTCATGCATAAATGCATATACATAGATATGAGTTTGCAAACGCGATTTTTCCTTTTTTTTATGGCTGTATTTATCATGAACGCTTGAAATATGTGCAAGATAGCTATCCCATAAAGACGTCACCAAATGCTAACTTGCAAATCTAAATTCTAGAGGTAGAGATATAAAATAAAGGAAGTCAAGAAAGCTAACTTTATGTGGATAGCAAAGTCGGTAATATGTTTAAGCCAAAACCACTCAGATTACTGCCTTTTGTTGTATTTTATCATCTGTTACTTACTTCAAAACTATGTTAATGGACCATTAAAACGATTACGACTTGTGCAAGAGCACTGATATTTATGTTAGTGTTTCGTTAAGCAGCCATGTTGTGAACAGTTGTAACCTTGAACTAACAAAGGAACCACATTTGCGGTCACTAAACCTGATATACACATATACATACATATATATATATATATATATATATATATATATATATATATATATATATATATATATATATATATATATATATATATACATATATATATATATATATATATATATATATATGTATATATATATATATATATATGTGTGTGTATGTACGCATGTATATGCATACATGCATGCATGTTTAATTGTATATATATATATACCTCTATGCAAGTGTTTATAGGGAACGCATTCTTTACTTTCTCTCCTCGTTTCTGTGTTCCTTTCTATAGAAGAGCATAGGCTCGAAACGTTAAAGACATTTTTCACTTCCTGAGCTTTAAACTAATATACATATATTAGTTTCTGTGTGTATTTTATGCGTAAGAGCGTATGTCTGATTGTATTTAAACGTGTTTATGCGTGTGTCAGTGTAATTATATGTATATGTGTGCATCTTTGGTTATTACTGACACTGGATGTCTTCATATTTCTATTGTTATGTTCCGCAACTTCAATATGTGAGTTCTTGGCGTAATTGTGGGCGTGTGTGCTTGCCTGTTTGTTTGCGTGTACGTATGTTTTTCGAGAAAAAAGGGAATGAAAGGTATATTGTGTTTTTCTGAGTTTAGCAAAAAAGTAAGAACGATGAAGGTTTACGTGGGAGCTGTCATATTCAGTAAGGGTTCAATTCTTTACTGTTCATCTTCTCTTTCGCGGAAGACTTCAATTAAGATTCCTTGAAGACTGGCGCTAACAGATAAGAGAGGTACTTACTTGTCTCGTTGATTTCGCTATAGAATCTCCCATGGAGAGAGAGAGGGGGGAGAGAGAGTGCGAGAGAGACAGAGTAACAGAAAATGGAAGAGAAATACGACAGCACCGATAGAATAAGAGAGATAGAAAGTGAAAGAGAGAAGAGAAAAGAAAATTAACATTGTGCATGTGTTCATGGCAAGATTAAGGAATATTGGGATCTGAAAGGAAGCATGGAACGAAAGAGAGAGAGAGAGAGAGAGAGAGAGAGAGAGAGAGAGAGAGAGAGAGAGAGAGAGAGAGAGGGGGAGGGAGGTTGGGGGTGGGGAAGAAAGTTAGGTAAACTGAATGAAAAGTATATGTGTATATGAAATTCTGTATTATTGGATGTGATTAGGGTGAAAAGGAGAGATAAATATGGACAGAATTAGAGCGGTTCGAAGAAAAGGTAAGGTAAAATGGAAGGAATGAAAGAGGGAGAGAAGAAGGAAGTGACAGATAGCGAAGGAGTGGAAAGAAAAGGAGACAGAATGAGTGAAAAACATGAGAGAGTAGATGGGAGTTGAATGGAAGTGAGAAAGGGAGTAAAAGTGAGTGTGTATGAGAGAGAGAGAAAGAAAATGTGTGAAAGAAAAATTAGGAAAATAGAAAAGAGAGTGAGTATGTATTAAACGAAAGAATGTGTTATCATTCGATGTGATTAGGGTGGTGGAGAGAGACAAGCATGAACTGAATAAGGGTGGCTGGACAAAAACGAAAGTGAAAGTAGCTTCAATAATCCAGTTCATCCTCCGTGAGAGTTTGGACAATGAGCAAACTGCAGCATGCTGTGTGCCAATCTATATGATTGACAAGTGTTGGCCTGATGGTCATATACAATTACTCAAACAAAACTCTCGTGTCCAATAGCGTTTAATCAGTCAATATTATCAACCATTCCTCCTCCTCCTCCAGCTGCTGCCGCTGCTGCTACTTCTTCTGCTTCTCTGCCGAAATTGAGGCCAAAGTAAGTTCACATGAAGATATATATTCTATTATTTTTATTATTATTATTATTATTATTATTATTGTTGTTATTATTATTATTATTTTTATTATTATTATTATCATTATTATTATTATTATTATTATTATTATTATTATTATTATTATTATTATTATTATTATTATTATTATCATCATCATCATCATCATCATCATCATCATTATTATTATGATTACTATCGTCTACTTGCTTTTTCTTGAGAATAAACATATTTTATATAATTTTTTTTTTTCATCATTACCGATTCTGCTTCATTATTAATATTATTTTGTCATGATTATTATTATTATTATTATTATTATTATTATTATTATTATTATTATTATTATTATTATTATTATTATTATTATTATTATCATTATTATTACAGTTGTTGTTGCTGTTTTTTCAGGCAGCAACAAGCGTCAAGCACAACTATCTAAGATTATAATCAACCTAACAACAGTAACAACAGATATGATAATGACATCAGCGAAAGCAACAACAACACAAACATCAACAACAGATTCTGCAAAAGAAAAAAAATATCATAACACCTTAGAAAAAACGACAGCACAACAGCTTCACACCATACATACATACATATATATATATATATATATATATATATATATATATATATATATATATATATATATATATATATATATATATATATATATATATATATATATATATGTATATATATATATATATATATACGCATGTATAAATATGTATATATACATATATATACGCATATATATATTTATATATATATATACAGATGCATATATATATATGTATATATATATATATATATATATATATATATATATATATATATATATATATATATATATATATATATATATATTATAGTCGTCTCTTTCCATTTCATCTTAGTTATATTTTTCCCTTCTTTTCTATGTGTGTAAAAGGACTTCCATAATGGAGTCTGAACTGCGATGACGTCATTCCTATACATGAATAAAAGTGATAAAAAATTTGTAATAATAATAATAATAATAATAATAATAATAATAATAATAATAATAATAAGAAGAAGAAGAAGAAGAAGAAGAAGAAGAAGAAGAAGAAGAAGAAGAAGAAGAAAAGAAGAAGAAGAAGAAGAAGAATGGCACACTTCTTTTTTTGCTTCTATATTTTCTGGAGGAGTACCTCAATCCTATGAATAATAATGATGATGATGATGATAATAATAATAATAATAATAGAATTTGATTATAGTGCAAAACGCTATCACTTCAACAATACAACCCAAACAAAACAACGCACAGCACAAGACACACTACTTAGCAATTATCCAGTGAAATGAAAAATAACAACACAATAAAATACCGGGAAGAGTTTTAGCGACCCTAACAACAGAAAAGAACACCCAATGCTGCACACACCCCAGAATTTGGTGACGTAGTAAAAATTTGCCGCAAACTACCAAATGCAGACCAATTATATAATAATAATGATAATTGTAACAACAGCAACAACAACAACATAAACAGTAATGATAATAATAATAAACTGTGAAAGAAAGCAAGCGATGCTGGATCAGAGATATAGGATGCCCAGCTGACAGCAAAGTATGCGATAAGGTGGAAAGAAAAGTTCATAGACATGACAGGTTAGCTTGGGAGGTTAAGGAGCTGTGGTCGATGAAAAAGGTGGTAGTAGTACCAATAATTGTCGGAGGCCTGGGAACAGTGAGTAAAAACCTTCAGAAGTACATGGAACAAATACGGGTTGTAATAAGGGTGAAACAATTGCAGAAAACATCACTGCTTGGAACCGCTCGAATGCTTCGGATGGTCTTCGAAAAATTTCGATGTGATAAAATATCACATCGATAAAATATGTTGGAACACAAGTATGCTAATCCCAGGACTAAAACTCTCGCGTGGAAAACATCTGTACCTGTGATTGTCAAAGCTTTGGGTTTGATATGAAATGGAGCTCATAAATACTATGGTCAAATCTCAGGAAACCCAGAGTGTCAGATGATCAACGAAACTTCTACTCACAATCGTAAGGTTGTGAGTTCAAATCACGGCGATGCGTTGAGTCCTTGAGGAAGACACTTTATTTCATGTTGCTCCAGTCCACTCAGCCGGCAAAAATGAGTTGTACCTGTATTTCAAAGGGCCAGCCTTGGGACACTGTGTCACGCTGATTCACGCTGAGAACTACGTTAAAGGTACACGTGTCTGTGAAGTGCTCAGCCACTTGTACGCTAATTTCACGAACAGGCCGTTCCGTTGATCGGTTCACCTGGAACCCTCGTCGTCTGTCGGAGTGCTCCTTTATATATATATATATATATATATATATATATATATATATATATATATATATATATATATATATATATATATATATATGTATGTATGTATGTATATATATTCAACTATAAAATGATAATAGCAAATTTTGGAACAAGGCTAGCAATTTTCGGAGGAAGGGGTAAGTCGATTACAGCGACCCCAGTGTTCAACTGGTATTTATTTTATCGACCTCGAAAGGATGAAAAGCAGATCGACCTCGGCATCATTTGAACTCAGAAAGAATATTTTCTTAGCAATACCTGAAATCAGTGCATGGTTTCCATTATGAAAATGTTACAAAATGACAAACGAAATGCTTTTGATTAACTTTCCTCGAGTTTCCAGAAGGAGTCTTTATGGGTTTTTTTTCTTTATTTCATTTGAATA
>NC_142946.1:44712276-44714776 GCF_046866305.1 Octopus bimaculoides
CTCTCAGTATATATGTAGGTGTGTGTGTTGTGTGTGTGTGTTTGTATGTGTTTGTGAGTCTATGTGTGTGTCAGTGCGTGTGTACATGTGAAAATATATCGATATATCTAAGAAATTTGCATGAACGTACTTTTAATACACGAATGCACACGCAGACTTGCACGTATGTGCATATATATATGTGTGTGTGTGTGTGTGTGTGTGTGTGTGTGTGTGTGTGTGTGTGTGTGTGTTTATGAATAGTTGATTAGTCTGACTCCAGTACGCAACTGGTACTTAATTTATCGACGCCGAAACGATCAAAGGCAATGTCGACTTGGGCAGAATTTGAACTCAGAACGTAGCGGCAGACGAAACACCGCTAAGCATTTCGCCCGGAGTGCTAACGATTCTGCCAGCTCGCCGCCTTAAAAAATAACAACAACAACAACAATAACATCAACAACAACAATAACAACAACAACAACAATAATAATAATAATAATAATAATAATAAGAGTTAGAAGCTAGAAGTTGCGCTGGTGAAACTTGCATGATGAATACGACAAGAATAAAATGAAATCACGAAACTAAACAGAAGATACAATAAATAAATAAAGAAAAAAGAAAGGAAGAATGAAAGAAAGAAAGAAAGGAAAAAGAAAGAAGAAAAGGAAAGAAATAGCCATGTAAGAAAGAAATCGGATAAGGAAACCAATTTAAGGAAGGGCCGAGATAGCGTTGCGTGTTTGACAATGATTTCATTCTAAGTTGTCATCTCCAAGACATGGCTACATCACATGCACGTTTTGACTGTTTCGCCAATCACGTCTGTCATTCGATTTATTACAGCCACCATTGAGTCTTCCATTTTATGATAGAATACCAAACGAATGTCCTAGTTCTGCAAATTGCATATATTTATATTCAACGTGGCCTAATTTTAATATTTTTATATATATATATATATATTTGGTATTTGGATGTTTTTGAATACGTTTTTTTTTTTGAAATCGTTCTTTAATCATATTTTGTTGTTTATTTCTTTGTTTGTATTTCTTTTTCTCATAGTTTATTTATTTCTGTACTTTATTCATTCGGTTAATTAGTTTAAACTAGTGCATGGCGGACACCAAATTGGTGCGGTTTTTGTGTGAGTAGGTGTGTACCGCGCTGAATTGAATAGACAAGAGTCCGGGAGTCTCTTAGAGAAATAAACATGGCCGACTATTATCAGTCAGGAGGAAAAAAAGCATAAAAACGAGCTACGATGATGAAGCTGCAGTAGTAATAGTAGTAGTAGTAGTAGTAGTAGTAGTAGTAGTAGTAGTAGTAGTAGTAGTAGTAGTAGCAACAGTGGCAGTCGCAGTAGCACCAGTAGTACTAGTAGTAGAAGTAGTAGGCAAGAACCTGCAGCAGCGGCAGCAGCAGTAGTAGTAGTAGTAGTAGTAGTAGTAGTAGTAGTAGTAGTAGTAGTAGTAGTAGTAGTAGTCAAGAAGTTGCAGCACAGGTAGTAGTAGTAGTAGTGATGCTGGTAGTAGTTATACTAGTGTTTGGGTTGGCAGTAATGGTGGGCATGTGGTGGTGGTGGTGGTGGTGGTGGTGGTGGTGGTGGTGGTGGTGGTAGTCCTACTGCAGCCGATGTTATTGGTGTTGCTGTTATTGTTGTAGCAATATTTGGTGGTGGTGATGATGATGATGATGATGTTGTTGTTGCTGTTAGTGATGGCGGTGGCGGTGTTGGTGGTGGCGGTGGTGGTGGCGGTGGTGTTGGCGTCTGTGGTCGTGGAATCGATCGTACTGAATATCAGAGATTGCCATCTGAGATAGCGATCTCTCCGACTCTAAAACAATGAATTATTCATCAAACCGTCACTGCCATGTGATGGCTTGTAATAAGTGGGTCTACTTACCAAACATATCTACATACGCACTCGTATCCAACACAAAACATACATATAAACAAACATCAGCGTACATGCACATACACAAGTGTGTGCAATGTTATCCAAAATATACATAAATATATGTATAGATATATAGAGAATAACCTATTAATACCAAACTTATATGCAAACTCCAACAAGCACACACCAATCTTTCATATGCAGATATAAAGATTGCACAAGCATTGCATATCTGTATATATATATATATATATATATATATATATATATATATATATATATATATATATATATATATATATATATATATACATATATACACGTATATATATATATATATATATATATATATATATATATATATATATGCATATATACATATACATATATACATGTGTGTGTATAAATTATATATAAATAATTTAGTATATATATTGTATATGATATATGTATGTATATATATGTATTATATATGATATATATATATATATATATATATATATATATATATATATATATATATATATATATATATATATATATATGTATGTATGTATGTATGTATGTATGTATATATATTCATATACATATATATATTTAGATATCCATCGATA
>NC_142946.1:44719776-44724776 GCF_046866305.1 Octopus bimaculoides
ATATATTTCTACTCTAAGGAAATTTGTGCCGTATCTTTTTACTCTGATCATTTGCGAGAGAACTATATTTGCACGTTTTGATATCTAACTAGCCTTCATTATTATGTATGGGGCACAGTTGAGCAAGAGACCAATAAAACACTTTGTAACACCAAAGATGAACTGAAGGCATGGATTAGAGCAGCATTCACCAACCTAAAAAAGGAGACCGTCCAGAAGATTTGCAGGAGATTCCGAAGTCGTCTGGAGACCGTGGTTGAAGCCAATGGCGATTTTATGCAATATATTTACTCTGAAGCATTTCAAGATATTTCAAAGTAACTTTGGTAAAAGAAATCTGTTAAAATGCGATGTCACTGTTATTTTCATTTTTACGTTATTTAGACGACAGTTTATTTACTGCACCCTGTATATGTATATATATATATATATATATATATATATATATATATATATATTGTATTTACATATGGCTTGTTGTCGATTTTTTCCCTCTGTCTTCCTTTTTCTTGGACTGTCCTTTGTCTCCTGTTTCTGAAGAAGAGCTTTGCTCTTAACGTGAAACAAACCTTCTTTCCTTCCCCGAGCGTCTGCTAATATTTTACATGTAGCACGTCCTCTCATTGTTTTTTTTTCTTGTTGTATTGTTTTCCTTCGTTTTTGGGTGGGTGGGGGGATTAACTAAGTATATATATATATATATATATATATATATATATATATTCATTCATGCATAGGCTTTTTCCGTCTTCAATATTTTCCATACTTTCATAAGCACTTCCATCTTCGTCATTGCAAGGAGCTGTTATTTTCCAATTTCGCTACCGCTGCTCTATTGCACTTCGCTAGCAGAATTATGGCTTTAAGTAGAATCACAGATCTGTATGTGTGCGATATGCCAAGTGGTTGTGTTCATTCATTGCGTGTCATAATTCTATTCTATGAAACAATATTCTCTTCAAGAGAACTGATTCTACACACTTGATAGAAGATATGCAAATATTTCAAAGCAGCTGGCCCCAATGACAGATTGGTGTTCAGTCGCCATACAAAGATTGCTCTAAATTCAGTGGCTTTATTAAAAATTCATTTTTAAACTCTTCAAATTTTGAAGTTTCAATTTCCTAAATAAATAGATTTGTTAAATTGAAAAAAAGTCTCCATTGATTTTCTAACCAGGGTTACAAAATGGAATGATAGAAATGTACGTATGTGTGTGTTTGAAAGGAAGCGTGTGTGAATGTGTGTGTATGTGTATCTGTGTGTGAGATAGAGAGAAAGAGAAAGAGAGAGAAATTGTTTGTATGTATGTTTGTGTGCGCGAAGAATGTGCCTAAATGTGTATGAGCGTTGATGTACGCGCAAATGTGAGTATAAAATTATGTGAATTGGCGTGTGTGAAAATAGGTTGACATGTGTGTGAAGGTCGATGTAGAAGAGAGAGAGAGAGAGAGAGAGAGAGAGAGAGAGAGAGAGAGAGAGAGAATGTGTGTGTGGGGAGTTGCATGCGTGCGTATGTGTGATTCTGTATGGATGCTCCTATGACGATCACAGATCTGAGGAAGACGAGAATGTGGTAGAGGCAAGTGAGGAAGACGAGAATGTGGTAGAGGCAAGTGAGGAAGACTTGATAGAATAAGTACTAGATTTACAAAGAATAAGTCCTGGGGTCGATTTCCTCGACTAATGGTTGTGCTCCAGCATGGCCACAGTCAAATGACTGAAACAAGTATGTGTAGACAGATAGATAGATAGATAGATAGATAGATAGATAGATAGACGCATATATATATATATATATATATATATATATATATATATATATATATATATATATATATATATATATATATACAGTGAACGTGCAATACATGCATACATATATAAATAAGTAGATCCATTTATGAAACCAAGTGCATTGGATAAACGTATTCTAGTGGCTAGCATGAATTTACATATTTTTTCCATTTAAAGCCCTCACCACGCATTAATATGTTGGTTTCTGTTATTCAGAATCTCGTTCTTTTAGTTCCAGAGTTTCTTCTTCATTTGAGAATCTGAGAAGAATTATTTTATTGATTTCCTTAATTATCTTCTTTGTATTTATTCTACGAGTGTTCCTTTGTTGCGTTTCAACTGACCCCTATTCATGTCAACATTAGGTTTTCTGACAATTCCATTATCTATTCTTCAAATTAGTCATTAAACACAATAGCAGAAAATGTCCTAATTCTTTTCATTGTTTGAAGAATAGAAAATAAACCAAAAACAAAAAAAAAGGAAAAATATTACAAAATCGATAGTTCTGCAGTTAAGAATTGTGTTTACTAAGTACTTTGAGATATTCTGCTTATAAGCTAATGCATATACTTATATTTGCCCGTTTGGAATCGAACCTTATTTTGAATGCAACATCAAATAATATGTTGGTAAATATTTCAAGATTATTAATAAGCTGTGAATATTTGCAGAGCCTTAATCCTGGTGTACATCATCCTTAGTTCTTATTAGAATATCATCCGATACTCTTTGGTCAGGAACTTTAATAAATCATCCCCGTTATGTTTAACACGTGACATACTATAATCCTGTGACACGATTACGAAATATTCAACAAGGAACAAAGGACGACATAGTTTATATTGGTAGCGAGGCTTAAAATGGTAACGACGCATGCCGACAAGAGATAACTAATGTATTAGATTTCCACCTGAGTTAATCCCTTCACTGACAGGTGTATAATGGTAAAGGATGATACGTATTAAGGGTATTGCCGCTATCTTTCTGTTAAAATTTAAATGTAACTGTTGTGTATCTGATAACACATGTGTGGTTGAAATTCATTTATAGGAAATAGGTTGACACATCTGTTGCTGTTATCTTTGTCTACCAATAACTACACACCTTATTTTAGATGGCGGTTCACACCAAAAGAAAGGGTCGTGGAGGGTCAAATGATTTTGTCACGTACAAGGCAGTTGCAAGCGCCCAATTCGTTATGATTGTAAGGGAGGTGTTTACATTTCGTGTAACTTCATCATATGAATGAATGAGAAATACAAACACATCTTGGCCATAATAACACATGCAAGAACAATAATATATAAACGCCTGCACAAATATACGACAAGGTTTCTACACAGTTTCCTATCAGATTCTCTCATAAAGCATTCTTCGGCCCACAGCTATAGTAGAAGACACTTGCCTATGATGCTGCACAACGTTACTGAACCCTAAACCATGCGGTTGTAAAGCTAGCGACTTAACTACGCAGCTACGCCTGCGCCTATACATGTGTGAATGTTGGAATGCTGCATGTGCACTCCTCGTACGAAAGTATATATTGTTGCAGCTCACAAATGTTTCTAGAAGAGTGAAGCATTCTGCTGCACCAGAATACCTTATTATAGCTGTTGGTGTATTGCCTGCAGACCATAACCTATTGTGTGTTCTTATGAATTTCTTGTATATAAATGACTTACTTCTATATTGCCTTATTGTAATGAATGCAGCTGTGTGTCTCTCTCGAAATTATGTATATGTATATATATTATTGAATTAACTATATTTCCCGCCTCTGCGTTGACTTTTTATTGCCTCAAATTCCAGGTTAATGTCAGTACATTCAGTTATGCACCAAGTACTTCCCTGCATCAAATTGTATGTAATTCGTATTTCTTATAATCCATATCGATCATTTTTTAATAGCGAAATCTCTAAAATCTCATTAAAACTTAGCAACCAGAAACGAGTTCAAGTAGACTCTAATTGCGGTATTCATGGCGCATATCTCGTGACATGTTCAAAACAATTCTGCCATGGAATAAACCGATTATGTCCATGGACAAACAGACAAAAGGCATTGATAATGAAGAGCTTACAGGGAGCAAATTTGTAGCCTTTCAGCTTGTTTCGCTTTAGAGTCGATGTAGGCATCGGTGGTTGTCGTCGTCTGTTTCTCTTGAAATATGTCGAATTAGAAACGAAACGAGACTTTGTTTAGTAACGAAACTGAACAACGAACAAATACCTAATTTAGGTTGAAAATAAATGGAATTAATCGGCTGAAAGAAGCATGAGTTAGATAATGAAAAGGTCCAATTTCGATTATTCTGTAATGACAAAAGGGACATGCGCTTTGATCATTATGAAAAGAAGACTAGATGTAACCAACTAAGTTTTAATTACAAAAACCAATTTTGTTTCATTTTTTCCATCTAAACTGTGATTTTTCACGTTAGCGGAGTGTTTGATTGCGTTCTATTTTTATCAAGTATGTCATGTCGTTGCAGCTATGGAAAGTACAATTTAACAACGATAGTAACAAAGATAATTATACAAATTACGTTAGAGGAACTTACTTATAAAAGTACATAAGTCACAGAAAGAGCAATGTGATTCAGGTGCTTGAAACAGTAGTGTGACCAAGTGATAAATGAAAGCATCTAAAGAAGAATAGGAGTTTAATTGAACGTGAATGGATGTAGGGCATGTTAGGAGTTTCGTTGATAATCATTTATACTTAAGTTATTGACCCCGAAAGGATGAAGGGCAAAGTCGACCTCGGCGGAATTTGAACACAGAACGTAAAGACAGACGAAATATCGCTAAACGTTTCTGCCCGCTCGCCGCCAGTTTAGTTAATAATCATTTGTACTCAAAGCACAAGGCCGGAATTTTTAGGAGAGGTAACCAGCCGATTAGATCGACCCCTGTACGCGACTGGTGCTTAATTTATCGACCCTGAACGGATGGAAGGCAAAGGATGGAAGGGCAGGCCGGATAACTGAAAGGATGTTCGCGTGGGTTCCCACCCCGGCATCCGAAACTCGGAGTTTTATCATGACTACCGAATAAGTGTCACATATTTTTACAGATATATACATATATTATGTGTGTGTATTTGTTTCTTCTGTATTTGTCCCCCACCACCGATTGACAACGTCCCCATAATCTAGCGGTTCAGCAAAGGTGACCAATAGAATAATTACAGGCCTTAA
>NC_142946.1:44727276-44732276 GCF_046866305.1 Octopus bimaculoides
ATATATATATATATATATATAGAGAGAGAGAGAGAGAGAGAGAGAGAGAGAGAGGGAGAGAGAGAGAGAGAGCGTAAGTGAGTGAGAGAAAGAGAGAGTGATATGTAGGTAGATAGATAGATAGATAGATAGATAGATAGATAGATAGCGACTTATATACATACGTACATACATATGTACACATTTTATAAGGCTGGCTATGAACGACTGATACTAGAGCTGTAAAATGTTGCATATATTACTTTGAACTTATTAATATCCTCATTGTTTCTTTCCAGCTAAACTGTCGTCTGACTTTTCAAAGATCGCTTCAGATCTAACTGGTATTTCTAATACTTTGAATAACAAATGGAGAGTATGTTTCACTGATCCGTACGTGAACGTCTATATGTAGTTAATCTACGTCAGGATATAGCTTAAGAGCGTGTTATAAAACTAGAAAAATAGAGCAATTACTGTGAAAGTTATTCGAACCCTCGATCTATTAACCTTCATTCGAACACCAGTCAATGACACTGCAGTAGAAAAACTGTATTAGCCAGCTAATTCATTAGTGCTATAAAAAGGACGAAAGCTAAAAAAAAAAAAAGACAAAACCCTAAATATGAGCCTGTGCGAAGTTATGTTACCAATTGCATTTCTAATTCAGTATGATAAAACCATTTTCTCCAGGGAAAACAGTCGAAGGAAGAAAAAAAGAAAATCATGGGGGAAAAAACACGAAGCCAATTGGTACCTAGAAAAAAAATACCTGTATACTAGGTAATTATAGCGTACGCTGGAATAATGTTTCCGAATTAATGTCACATTATCAATAATGCATGATGTAATATAGAGTTAAGGTTATGCATATTGCGTGTTAGGTATGTATATCAGTGCATTCAAATAAAACAGTTCGCGTTGTTATTTCTTTTAAAGGTAAAAATTTGCGACGTACAATGATAATGATATTAATAATAATAAAAAATAAAAATAAAAATAAAAATATAGACAATAAAAAAAGAAATATAATAATTGGTTTGAGAAAATAAGGGTCGGATGAAGTGTGTGGAAGAGGTGATGGGATGCTGAAAGTCTGCGAGAATGTAGAAAATTAAAGTGGGATATTGGATGCAGTCGAACCAATTATTTGCGTTATAGGATAAGGTGACTTTAACGGATAAGTAATGAATTATTAAAGCAAGTTATGGCAGATATTCAGGTGCTTTCCCATTTGGTTTTCTGATATATTTATTCGTTGTGTATCCACACACACACGCACACACACATATACAAACACACACACACAAACACAAGTACACACACACACACACAGATATATATGTATATATATATGTGAGGAGGTGAGTGTGTTTGTGTGTGTATGTGTATGTATTATGTATATAATTATACGAACGCATACACAAAAACACATAAACACTGATATATAAGAATAATCTATATATATATATATATATATATATATATATATAAACCCTAAATTCATTATATTCCCTTTCTATCAATGTAAAGACAGAATCTCCACACAAGAAAGAATCAACAAGGAGAATCTTTTCATAGAGAAATTCCAACCATTTCTTAACACACACACCCCTCAGTGACCTTATTTCTCTATGAACAGACACAAACTTCCTGTTTTGAAAAAAAGAGTTCATAACTCTAACTAAAAACACTTGTCTCCCCTTACACACACTTCCTGTTTTGACACCACATTTCCTGCTTAACACAAACTTTTAACCCTTTTTTTAAACCTAACAAAACTCAACTCTCATGCATCCTTATTTTTCCTACCAATTTATACATGAACTACTATTGAACTACAAAAGCTCAAAGACAATATAATGTATGGGTATATTTATTTTTTTATATATTATTGTTTTATATATTATTTTCTTCATTTTGTACTTTTTTGTACTTCTTTGTAAAAAAACATTTTCATTCTCCTTCTTGATAATTTGCTTCATCGCAATGAAAACCGGTTAGAAAAAATCTTAATTAAATTATGCTCCCAGTTCAGCATTCTGGCTTTTTTACATTTTCCTATATATATATATATATATACATAAATATATACGTAGATAGATAGATAGATAGATATATATATAGATAGATAGATAGATAGATAGATAGATATAGATATAGATATAGAAAGATAGACTTCTATCTATCTAGACACATGTATTTGTTTGTATGTGTATGTATGTATATATATATATATATATATATATATATATATATATATATATATATATATATATATAAACACACACGTTCATATATATTTCCTTATATATACACATAAACATCATACCCGCGTACTAGATGTGGCTGATTCAAGTGCAGCATCTTCAGTATTTGGTTCATCTATTTGCAACCCAACTCGAAATTCCTTCCATGCCAGCTGTAATAACCTGTTTACTTCAGTTGGAAAAAATAAAACAAGGCTCCAGCTTAATAGTTCACCAGATTTGATACGGTATATGATGGAAGATGACTTCCGGCTCACTTTCTGTCTTTTCTCAGTTGACCCCTGGTAAGGTGATGTTTCCCAAGTGTACCGTCTTCTTTTTTTTTCTCTAACACAACGCTGGTGATGTGGTAATGGAAAACGTGGTGCAGAAGGCAACTGGTGGTGTTGCATGATAGCAAGACTTAAGTGCATTTGCCTTCTGGAGTGGAACGTTGCAGATACATGGTCAAAACTGACCACTGGACCCTCTCTCTCGCACACACAAACAGACACACCCACACACTCACGCAGGCAAACACACACACACACACACGCAGGCGCACACACGCACACAGACACATAAACACACCCACACACAAGTATAAATATATATGTATGTAAATATACATATATGTTATATATTTATATATATTTATATATATATATATATCAATATATAAATATTATATATATACATACATATATCCAAACACATACACGGCATACATACATATATACAAAACAGATATACACGCATATATATGTGTGTGTGTGTGTGTGTACCACTAGTAATATATGATGCTTTATATTGACACATTAACACATGACCTTATATGCCCGTTCCAAAATTAATTTCGGGTAATTATGTTAATTCCCAAATGCATCCATCCAGCTTCATATAGCCCTGCCCACCTGTCCGTTGTCGATTGTTACACTACGTTGCGTGAGATAGGATTTAGAAAGAAAAGCTTCTCCTAACGGAGTGACCAGAAGAGAAAGTTGCAAGGAATTAATTAAGTCTTTAATATTTAATGTAAGAGTAGGTAACGGGAAACCTAACGACAGCTTCCAATCAATGATAACATCTATTTTAATACCATGTAGTCCGCAATTAGCAAACGCTTGAGCCTGGTCTGAAATAATTTTCTAATCTGGCTGATAACCGCATTAAGGCTTCCTCTGGAGATTGTTTGGTAAAGCCTTTTGAAATCACGCTTTATCCACTTTGATCTTTATTACATAATGCTTGTCAGTTATTTTCTTATATTCAGATATGGCGGCGAGCTCTAAAATTCGTTAGCACACCGAGCAAAGTCCTAAACGGCATTTCATCCGTCTTTACGTCTGACTTCAAATTCCACCGACCTCGAATTTGTCTTTCATTCCTCTGGGTCGATAAAATGAGTGCCAATCGAGCACTGGGGGTCGTTGAAATGAAATCACGCCTAAATCCCGAAATTGCTGGTCTTATGCCAAATGTTGGAACTAATACCATGAAGTGAAGTCTGATTTAATTTTGGACAAAATTTCGCACTGTTTGTCAAAAATTTAATTTCACATAAGACATTGTTCTGGCAAATCATATCCGCCATGTGATTCTCTGATACTTAAAAAAAAATGATGTTAGCTATATCTTCTTTCTTTTACAGATTCAATATATTGAGTAGAAGTAAAAATAATCTACATGGTAGAATGCAGTAAATGAATTGTGCGTAAACCAATTGACTTATATTAAAGGAGTGGAATCGAACCAGTCTGTGTGTTAGTATTATTGGCATAATGTGTTTACTTAGATACACAAAAAATATGTCTAAATACTATTGAACCTTGGGAGGGGCATTATGCCGGTAATAATAAACACACGCACTGGTTCGGTCCTTTATTGTTATTGTTAGTTAATGGTTTAGTTACTCTGTTAACCAATTTATCGATTAGCGGTTATTTATTAATTTTTCAAACTTATAAGTTACACACTTTAGTCAAACAGTTAATCGTAGGTCAAACAGCTAATCGTAGGGCAAGTATCTTCTAGTATAATGCCAGGCCGATTAATGTCGTAGTGAGTAAAATGGGTAGATGGAAACTGTACGGAAGTCTGTCGTGAATATCTATCTATCTATATATTTATCAATCCATCTGTCTGTCTGTCAGTCCGTCTGTCTGCTTGCCTGTCTGTTTGTCTGTCTGCCTGTCTATCCCTCTCTCTCTCTCTCTCTCTCTCTCTCTCTTTCTCTCCATCTCTATCTATCTATCTATCTATCTATCTATCTATCTATCAATTTATCCGTTGGTCTGTCTCTCTGTCTGCCTGCCTGTCTCCTTATCTGCCTGTCTATAGATACGCATGCGCGTATGCATATTTATATGTAGCCGTCTATGTATTCACATATGTACATCCATATTTGCATACCCCCCCCCCCCCCAACACACACACATACATATCATATATACATGCGTATAGCATATGCTGTGAAGTATTACTTCAAAGTGGAGCCATTACGGAGATGAGCGTACGGAGAGTGGGGCATGTTTATTTATGAGCGGCAAACTAGACATATGACTCAAGGACCTGCAGTTTTGTGTATGCGCATATTTTCTCTTTCTTTATGCGGTCGACAATTTAATCCATCAAGTTGCATATCCCTACGTCAAAAACCAGTTTGACCATTCCTTTAATTTCGATAAATAAATACCAGACTATACTAACTATTGAACTCAATACACCCGCTTTAACCAATTCTAGCGGTGTAACATCAATTCCATCATATAT
>NC_142946.1:44764345-44771845 GCF_046866305.1 Octopus bimaculoides
TTTTCCTATTCATCTTCTTACTCTCACCGTATTGTTTCTTTTTCTCTTCTCGTGTTTGTCTTATTCTTAGTTTGTTTTTTTTTTTATTATGTTTTTCTTCTTATTCGTCTTCGATTATTCCTCTCCAGTCTACCATTGTTTACTTCTTTTAATTTTTTTTTATTCTTTTCCGAAGTCTTTTCATTTTGATTGAAAACATTTATTTCCAATTTAGTATAATTTATCATTTTCTTCCGATTTATCAATTCGAATACCCATTAAGATATTTTTCATAATTCTCAATTGAAATTTTCTTTACTTCAAAAAAAAAAAAAATAAGCTCTACCTTGTAAACCTCGATAATCTTTTTACCAAATATGTTCCACCTACAAGAAAACCCTAGTGTATAAACAGGGATGGTTTTGTAGTAAGAGGTTTTCTTCCCAACCACATAGACCCAGGCTCAGTTCCACTGTGTACCACCTTTAGCAAGTCTCTGTTACCATATACCCCAGAGCAATATGGAGAAACTATTTTCGTTGCTACCTTTCTTACCATTAATATAATATATTGAATCAATATATACTGCGTGGCAAAATGAATGATCAAGGTGTGCAGTAGAAATTATGTAATTTATTTCATTTACCCAGAAACTGACAGGGTGTTTACCGAATCGAGTTTCACGCCAATGCGATCGTCAGGTGATGATTGTGCGACACGGAGAACAAACTCTCGCTTTCAGTTTCAGTTTCAGTAAGAAAATACATACATATATACATACATATATACATATATATTTATATATATATATATATATATATATATATATATACATAAACTCCAGCAAAGAGAAAATCCGCATAGTAATTACGGCGTGAGTTAATAATAGGCTGTTGAATTCTGGCTGTTTCTTACATTACACCAACTCCAACTGGAAACGACTTGCACAGATGTACGAGGGGTGATAAAAATCTCCTCACTTTAAGGGTATCACGCAAGACCTTGCTGGAGGCCCCACCTTACGAGTTCTTTTACAGGGTTTAGAAAAACTGATGGGTCGCTAAGGTGTAAGAATCTGAAAGGAGAAATGTTGAATAAAATCAGAATTATCAGATCCCCTTGTATTTTCTTTTACCCAAAGACAGGAAATGTTCAGCACTCTTTCATGCATTAAAATCTAACGGTTATTAAGCCTATACCCTCTCTGTCTCTCTCTCTCTCTCTCTTTCACAGACACAAACACACGTACATATACTCATATATATATATATATATATATATATATATATATATATATATATATATATATATATATATATGCATACATAATATGGTTCTACATTTACCTGTGTGTTTGTATATATGTGAGGTAGAATATGAGTTTTCTAAGAGTGAGCGAGCGAAGTGAAGACTTTTTTTAAAATCATTTGACATCGGTGCAACATAAGCAAATCAGCGGAAGATTTTCGTCAGAATTCTATTCGAGTTCTTTTAGTTAAAAAAAAAAAAAATTGAAATGATAGAAAAAATGTCAAATTTCTGTTTTCATCTCAAGATCTATATTGTGTCTTGCACTAAGAAACCTGGATTTTAAGTAGAAAACTAAGGAAACAGATAAATATATATACGTGGAATGGTAAGAAGTTAGGATAAAATTGAAGATTAAACTCCCGCAACTTAACACACACACACACACACACACACACACACATATATATATATACACACACACACACATCCATATATATGTCATACATTTATACACATAATATATATATATGTATGTGTGTGTGTGTGTGTACATTGTATATATATATATATATATATATATTTACACACACGTTTGTATATTTGTATAACCGTATATACTTATATATTTCTGTTTTCTCTTTCGTTGTAATATTGATGCTACGCTTCTAGGGCTGTAGAAAGGAAGAAAAGCACCCTGTGTTTGAGAATGGGAAGGGTTTGTACGTTCCGTTTATTATTGTTTATATAATATTACGTATTTAAGGGTCAGAGAGAACGTTTTAATGTTTGCAGTTAAATTTGTAAAAGCGAGGGTGTTTGAAATTTGGGAGGATTTTTTACGTATAAATTTGAAAGATGAAAGGGATTATATAAGGTCCCTAAAAACACCCGAAAAATCAAATGGAGATAAAGAACGTAGTTTGAAATGAATCTGTGAAAATTCACTGAGTGATGTTCATCCATCGTCGTTTGAGAGATGTCTACGATATGAGGATACCGTGAGAGTAAGAAAAGGGGAAACTAGATAATAAGAAGAGGAGAGAGAGTGAGAGGGAGAGAGAGAATAAGGGAGGGAAGATAGATATTTCGTGTGAAACAGAGAGATAAGGGGGAAGTTGAGCGCAACTGATAAAGAGGTAAAAGGAAATGGGGATTATATTTATTTAAGAAAGATGTTAGGTTACAAGATCTATCTATCAATCTATCTATCTACCTATCTATCTATCTATCTATCTATCTATCTATCTATCTATCTATCTATCTATCTATCTATTATCTCTCTCTCTCTCTCTCTCTCTCTCTATATATATATATATATATATATATATATATATATATATATGTAGATATATATATATATAATGTATGTGTATGAATGCATTATATATATCGACAGTGGAAGAGACAAAGAGATTTAGGTACGCAGAATAGAAAAAAACATAAACAAGGGAAAAGAACGTAGCTACATACATACATACACACACACACACACACACACACATATATATATATATATATATATATATATATATATATATATATATATATATACGCAGACATGCGTGCACATATATATGGAAACCGAGAGAACGAGAGAGACAGAGATGAGGAAAAGTCAAACAGATGGAAGGAGATAGTTCGATCGAAATATAGAGAGTGGGTTTAGATATAAGAAAAAGTCCGTTAATCCGCGCGTGATTGTGTGTGCGTGAGTGTGATTGTATGCGTGGATAGATGGACGGATGGAGGGATGAACGAATGGATGGACGAATGGAAAAGCAGATACATGGACAGATAACGAGAGAGAGAGAGAGAGAGAGAGAGAGAGAGAGAGAGAGAGAGTGAGAGAGAGAGAGAGAGAGAGAGAGAGAGAGAGAGAGAGAGAGAGATTATTTTTGTTTGAGGTAGATTTATAAAGAATAAACTCAAGATAACCAGATTTGATTTAAAGTGAAGTGACACGGCTGTAAGAAATAAGGGATGAGAGGATAGCGAAATTGAAGGAAATTATGCAAGAGAAATAACAATCAGAGTTGGAATGGTAAAAATATAATGAATGACGATACGAAAAAAAAACAAGACTCAAGGATTTCTAAAGAGTCTGGTCTCCGGAATCTAATCGCTTTCTGTCGAAATGAATTTCAAAGTTCTTTCAGAAGTCGTCGGAGCTGAATAGATGTTACCAAAGTTGAATAACATTAAAGAGATATTTAACGCATCAGTTTAACAGCACTGCGACTCTGAACAAATATAAATATATATATGTTCATGTATAAATACACCCCCCCACACACACACACACATACACACGCACATGCGAATACAAATACAGATATAATTACATAGGTCCATATATACGTGCATATATTTATATATATATATATATATATATATATATATATATATATACATATCTGTGTATGTGTGTATGTGTAAAATATACATACATATATATATATATATATATATATATATATATTTAAGGAAAATGCCCCTTGTATTTGAACACTATGCAAATATTCTTTTTAAAAAATTTTTCTTTTAATTTTTCCAAAATTTAATTAGTTTCCATACTTACAGTTGAAAAAGTCTCAATGACTGAAACCGGTACTGAAATGTTCGTTATAAAATAATTTTAGCATTTTCTACCTTGAGTTTTTTTCCATATATATATATATATATATATATATATATATATATATATATATATATATATATATATATATATATATATATATATATATATATATATGTATGTATGTATATGTGTGTGTGTGTATATATATATATATATGTGTGTGTGTGTGATCTTTTCTACTCTGTCACACGGTCCGAAATTTTGGGGGAGGGGGCCAGTCGATTAGATCGACGCCAGTACGCAACTGAGGCTTAATTTATCGACGCCGAAAGGATGAAAGGCAAAGTCGACCTCGGCGCAATTTGAACTCAGAACGTAAAGACAGACGAAATACCGCTAAGCAAGAATTAGAGACCCTGCGATGGACTGGCACCCCGCCTAGGTGGAGAATATGTACGCTTCACCAACCAGGAAATTGCCCTTTTGAGCCTATGGTTGGAGAAGGACTTTGGATCTTTTACACGCACGCATACACACTCGCACAAACACATACACACACATACACACATTCACACAGATACACACATACGCACATTCATACACGCATACACACAACCACACAAACACAGACACACATCCTAACTTATATTAAAGTAGGTGTTACTGGAGACGCATCCACTCCAGTTTATGAGATGCTGATTACACGGGGGCCTTGGTTGTCCAGCAAGCCTTTGTGTTTTATATCCAAAGGTAAAATGGATCTGCGAGAATTTCTTCTGTCACAAAGGAACCATTTTCAGTGAGGAAAGCACATAATGTGAAGAAAGAAAGGCCGCATCACTTTCCTGGATCAATTGAAATTCACAACCCATCCAACAGTCACCAAAGAGCTGATGCAGGGTGCATATGAAAGGCAGAAAACCTTACAGGTGATGAATAGATGAAATAGGATATCAGATCTGATTACAAGGATCATAAAAAGGATTGGTTATCAGGGAAGTTTGCCCCGATGTTGGTTTGCTCTGCTTAGCATTTGACAGATTGCAAAACCTAGGTATTAGCGTGGCCACTTTACAGAATGAGCTGCTCTCGCAAATTCCTCGATTAATCATTTTTGAATACTGCATGAAGGAAGTGAATAGACAACACAATCAGAAATGATATATATGCTCTGATCGACGTATTTGGAAGATTCTTACTTACATGTAGGTAGCTTGACCCAATAATTTGACCGTATTTAAACCGTGTGTTTATTTTACCCTTTTAATTATGCAATGTAATCATTTGTACGGTTTTTATTTTATAGATTTCCAACCATCTCACCACAGCCATTGCAAATTGTCTTTCAGCCCTCCCATCGCTTATAACGTATAACATGTTCGTCCTACGCAGCAACTCTTTGTAAGCCCTCCTTTTAACGTTTCATGTTTGTATGTATGAATGAATTTCATGTAATTGCCCTCGGCGGTTAAATAAAGTGAGGATTATTATTGTTATTATCGTTGATGTTGTTGTTCTTAGTGGTGGTGTTGCTGTTGTTGTTGTTATTATTATTACTAATGGTCGTTTTGCGGTTGCTGTTAATTATGCTATTACTACATTAATAGTCAATCGAGCAATAACCAATATGGCCATCAGAAGATCAAAGTGAAGAACGAAGGGGAGCGAACAGCCTCGTTTTGTACTGGTTAGCAGGAAATAAAAGCGCGCTATAATTGTGTGGTTAAAGTTAATATAAAAGGGAACACACACACACACACACACACACATATATATATATATATATATATATATATATATATATATATATATATATATATATATATATATATATATATATATATATATACATATATATATATATATATATGTATATATATATGTTCCACACTCGTGTGTGTCATTGACTGTGATTAAAGAACGTTTATGATAGCCTTGTGGAATCGAAGTGCGTGTTATTGAACACAGGCAATTATATACGTAGAAGTTAGACTCTGAGCCAACCTCTACATGGTTGTTGTAAATGCTAGGAAATAACAACCAGATATGATGTCTCACATAACGAGCGAGCAACGGAGCAACTATCATGTTACCTGCTCTGCTAGAAATATCAGTCGAGTATCCTGGCAATGAGCCTACCGGATTAAAAGAGATGTTTATGTGTATATTAGATGATGTTTCTATTTTATACATGATAAGTGGTATAAAGAAATGTGTTTAAGGGATTGGCTTTCTGGGAAGGTTTTAGAATATATTAATGGTTCAGTCATAGACGATTTTTATGGCTTCATGCCGTCTTGGGGTATATGAAAATGGACACATTACATGATGTCTGATAAGACGTTCCTGCCGCAACCACTACTATATCTAGCACTACAAATGGCCACAGAGTGATCCTGTTTTTGGATCGTTGTTCAATCACAATTATTCTCATGAGGGAAGGCTGTATTCAACCAACGAACAAAGCAAAAATAGCAACAAGAAAGCAACAACAGAAATAACGAAAAAACATCAACAACAAATTAAAACAAAAAGCACCCACAAAAACACGAACATCAGCAACAATATCAAAACTAGCAACAACGACAGCAAGGACAACAAAAAAAAAGAATAGCAGACCAAAAAATCTAATTCGTGAAATGTTCCTTATTTTCGCCAACGCCATTTAAATGTTTCGTTGCATTTAGTTAAGACTATTTTGGCAAATGCTGACAAGCTTAACATTGCGTTTTCCCGTGAGAGATAGTCGTTGTGTGAATACATGAAGTACCACTCAAACACGTTGTTTGCTTTAATTCAGTGGCTCTCAATCGGGGTCCCTATGACCCTTGAAGGTCCATAGAATATTTTGGTGGGGTGAAAGCAACAAAATAGTAAATTGAGGATCTACAACAGTATTTTAAAGACACCTGAAGATATTTTGCTTTCGATTGTATGTATTGGTATGTATAGCAAGAAACAGCTGAGTTTCTTTCTCTGACATTTTACATATTTCAACCTACACAAGTTAATGTGCGAAAAACAAAATTAGAATTTTGAAAGGAATATTCTGGGTTATGGGATAAGGGCCACGAGAATAAAATAGTAATCAAAGGGGTCCATTGATAAAAAATGGTTGAGAATCCCTACTTCCATGAAAGGTAGAATATAAGTAACAAATTAAATCCAAAGTAATAATACATTGTAATAAACATTGTCTATTTACTTAACAGTACATCTATCTATCTATCTATCTATCTATCTATCTATCTATCTATCTATCTATCTATCTATCTATCTATTTATATATATATATATCGAGAAAGGGCGCTTTGCTCTAATAGTTTTGTTTTTCCGAGGTACCGTGGTATTTCTTCATAGGTTTTACTTTCCACGGATGACCCTAGTCTATGTTATATTTCTCCCCCTTTTAGGAATTTCTGTTGTTAAAACGCTACTTTGTTATCTCTTTGTGTACACGTCCCAAAACGTTTTCGGTCCTTAATCTGAATTTTTGTTCCTTATTGAAATTATATATATAAAAATACGAACAATGCTAATACGGACTATAACTGTGTATGTGTGAGTGTATATGTATATATATATATATATATATATATATATGTGTGTGTGTGTGTGGTGTGTGTGTGTGTGTGTGTGTGTGTGTCTGTGTCTGTGTGTGTGTGTGTGTGTGTGTGTGTGTGAGTAAAAAT